>NC_140977.1:1275638-1420638 GCF_056783735.1 Eptatretus burgeri | reverse complement strand
TCGTGCCTACAAACAAACAAACAGAAACGGAAGTCATCAATATACTTACGAAATCGTCAGATTTCGTAAGTAATAATAATAATTAAATCAATAAAAAAGGGGGAAGTCTAAATTTTGTTGTTGCAAACTAAGGGAGTGGGTATGGGCAGAGACAGGCAAAGGCAATAGGTTGGGGGGAGACAGTCGGGTAGGTCCGAGCCTGTTTTCGGAGCGGCTGGCACCACCACACTTCCTCCACACAACCTCACGGGGCTAGACCAGAAGCCTTCGGACCTTCGGAGCGATCCAAGGGTTATGACCTTGCAATTCCGGGTGTTCGGTGGAGCCGGCCCTACTGCTCCACCGAGTAGTCGCTCCTCGCCACCAACCCGCGGCCCACAAAAATATAACCATGGGCAGATGCTATCCCTGAGGCAATAATCAGTATTGCTATCCTTTATCAGTGGTTTGCCATTTGAAGAAAATGTTAAAAAAAAAAAAATACATATCATGAATTCAGTCCATCTAAACTAAACGTCCACCAAACAACAAAAATTAAAAATAGCTCGGATTCTCTGTTATTTTCGTTTTTGATAAACATTAACATCCGATGTATGTAAAAATTCCTCATTTTGGCCAATCCAAGCAAGCAAATTTCATTTCTGTGGGCCTGTACCAGCGGTCTTTTGCGGGCCTAAGACATGCGTCATCGTGCTACATGATACGAAGCAATGAGCATGAAGATTTCGCCAAGTGCGAATTTCGACTATTTTCCCACGTCAAATATGGATACTTGTCATTATTCCAAGAGGTAAGTAAACATATTACATATCAATATGATCAGGAAAAGTAGCTGCACATGTTTATGTTTGAGATGGCTGTTTAATTCATATGATAGTTGAGACCAACCTTGTGCAACTATGGGATACATTTGAACTGTCGCTTTTGTGCGATTCCGTCACAATTTCTGTTGTTATTTCTTTCTAGCTTCGTGATATTCAAGGCAGGCTAATCAAATACGAAATAACCAAAATTACATTTGCATGCTATATCGCTGGAAATTCAGACTTTTGTCATTTTAACCCCAGTCACGGCTGGAGAGCGTGGCAGAATCACGGTTTCCCGTGACGGAATCACAAACTCTGTACTGCTTCGGGATATATATATATATATATATATATATATATATATATATATATATATATATATATATATATATATATATATATATATGTGACAAAGAATACACAGAGGAAACTTTGTAGCAATAGAAGCAATGTAATGTGGTAGTTAGTACGGATAGGATGCTGGGGAGTTGAGCTGAGCATTGAGATGTGTCACACATATATTAACCCCTTCTTGCGCCACTGGCACAAATATCACTGCACATCAATTGTGGACGTTGGACCTTTCGGCCTGATAACGCCACCTGACCATGTAACCCCCACCTTACCTCCCGAGTTGCAGAATGCCACACCAGGTGAGTGACTCCTTTACATTGTGCAACAGTCACACTGCCATCCGTCGGTAAGGCATGTTACTTAATTTTGTACCTTCCTGGCTGTCGGCACACCCAATTAGAAAATCTACTCTTATACCTATCGACTCTTGTTCATTTAAAACTTCTTACTATTGAGTAAACACGACGGTGTACTATTTCAGATCCGGGTTCTTCGAACAACAAAGTGGCTCCCATCGCTGGCCCCTCTCGTGCCACTTCTAAGCCGTCGATGAAGAATAAGAAGCTGAAGAAGGCGAGAAAGAAGAAGTTGTGTGTGACCAGACCACGGGGAAGAGCTGAAATCGATAGGGACTACCAGAGCTATGTATGTGGTCTGTGTGACGGAAACGACTGGGACGACGACAACCAACATTCAGTCCTTTATCCAATGTCCGCTTTGTTCCACGATACATGTGCAGGGGTTTACGGAAGAGCGGGGGATCATTTCATCTGTGACGAATGTGCAGAATAATTATGTACTAGTAGTTGCGATCAGTGCGGCAAAGGTAAAGACAACAACGAATAGAGTTGTGCAGTACAAACAACAAGGAAATGTCACCTTCCAACTCCTCATGAAATCCCAAAGCCAAGGTGTACAACTGGATCTTAAGGAACTGATGACATACCATTTAACTCCTGTGCCATACAGTATAGGGACTGCTGATGGTTTCTTAGCAAAGACGGACAAGTCTAAGGAGTTGCATCATCTCACAAAGGGTCATGAGGATGCTGCGGTACCTCAATCAGGTGAAACGCTAGTAATTCATGATGGTAATGCTGTATTCTACTACATGAAAGAAACACCAGGAAACTTTAGCCAGATATGTTCCAAACTGTTTGATGTAATGACACCGATAGGTGATGTTGTGTGCAGCACAGACTCCGACATGCCTAACTCTGTGAAAGCAATGGAGCGACTGAGATGAGGTTGTGGTGAAAAACTGATTATCAAAGGGGAGAACACCAACAAACCACCTGACTGGAAATTGTTCTTGGGAAATGATGTCAACAAGCAACAGTTTATTGCACTACTCACTCGACTCTGGAGCCAAGATGCATATGCCAAGAAGCTACAAGGAAGACAAGTGACTGTAATCTGTGAAGGCACTGCATACCTCCTGACATCTGATGATGGTCTGTCAACACATAGAAGAGAAATTCCCACGCTCAAGTCAACCCAGGAGGAATCCGATTCACGTATCATCCTATATTGTAAACATGATAGTACTCAGAGTTACAAGTACTTGAGGGTGAAGAGTCCGGACACTGATGTATTCTTTATACTTCTACACTATGCACCCACACTCGGTGATGTCACCATCTTGTTTGACACTGGCACTGGAAACAAGAAAAGACTGCTAAATGTGAGTGATATGTCACGAGGTTATACCCAGCAACACTGTACAGCTCTGATGGCACTCCATGCATACAGTGGATACGACTCCACAAGCACCTTCAAAGGATTAGGAAAAGTGAAACCTCTCAAGAAACTATTGCAGATGCCAAAATTTGTGCCAGTACTTGCTAGGCTGGGAGACTCCTGGCATGTACCTCCAGAGCTCGTAGACGATCTTGACGAGTTCACGTGTGCCATTTACGAAAGGCCGCGCATGCGCAGAGTTGATGAAGCACGCTTCCTTAAGATGAGCCAGTTGTGTGACACAGATAATGACACATCAATCAAAACTTCACACAACAATGATATGGCTAATCTACCTCCATGCCGAAAATCGTTAGAGCAACATATCAGGAGAGTGAATTACCAGGTTGGAATATGGAAGAGAGTGCATATCACTGATCCTGATATCCCTCTGGCTGTGACGGTGTACAACCATGGCCATGGTTGGACAATGGTTGATGGCAAAATGGGGCTGTTATGGTATAACGGAGATGTACTTCCACAACAATTAATAGATATTGTTGAAGGTTCACCGACTGATGATGAGGACGAATCAGATGATAATGGTCCACTTCCTGCAGGAACAGACTATCCTGCTGGAGACAGTTCAGACAGTGATTCTGATTAAACCTATGTATGAACATTGATATTTCAAATGTGCTTATTAATGAGAGGAGTGTTGCATGATTATAATTATATAACTACATGTACCCATCAAGGCGATGATTATTTTATTGGTGCTAAATTACAAATAATAATAACACAATTACAATGTACGCGTGAGAATCATTCTTGAAAGTGGGGTTTGGACCAACTTTCAGCATACACCAACAAAGTATAAAATGTAATTTCGCAACTTATTATCAAGGTATCTGGCTAATATTGGTATTAAAATAATTCTGTTGCCTACTAGAATATTATGAATGACTTTTAAATTGATTATCTTTGCCATATTTATCCGTAAAATAAAAAAATGTGAAACATGAAAGTGTCAGTCAGTGTGCAAATATCCCTGGATAGGGGTATGCTCATTCAAATGACTGTGATTTAGGCAATATGTACAGTAACAACTTATCAGACATATGAAAATAAGCAGAATAGCATCAGCTATTATTTGGTATATCAGATGTGAACATTGACCTTCATTGAGCCATTCTACAAGTTGATATGACGAGGCATAGAAATCATGACCAACGCGGAGCAGCGATTAGCGGTTTTTAGGGTACCATTAGTTATAGGGTCAATACCGGAAGTGCATCCCTATATTTTCAATGTTAACGTTCAATTTCTTATTCAGCACATCCAGGGGATTCAGAAAAACATAGGTTCATTGAGATGTGGGGAAGGGGGGTGGGGGTGCATGGTAGCTACATGTATCCCATGGCCTATTGGCCTTGGGCATTGATGACTCGTTCTCCATCCCAACTAATTTGACCTCTTCATTTTTTGATGTCGATTTCTCTCGTTTGTGTATTTTTTTATGTCGACTTAAATGTGATGAACGACCAAACACTTGGTTACAGGTAGAACATATGTGTTGCTTTTTAATAAGGTGTGTTCTTTGATGGCATTTTAACATTGCTGTGCAAGTGAAGATCTTGTGACACATAGAGCAATTTAAGGAGGGATTCCCTTGGGTATGGATTTTTTTATGCATTTTCAACCCAGATGAAACAGAGAAGGCCTCATCACACACAGAACACTTGTCGGGCTTCTCTCAGGAATGTATTCTTTGATGGCTGTTTAAATTTGACAATTATAAAAAGGCCTTTTCACACAAAGAACACTTGTAGGGCTTATCTCCACTATGTATCCTCCGATGTTTGTTTAAATGTGATGAATGAGTAAAATCCTTAAGACACAAAGAACACTTGAATGGCTTATCTCCCTTGTGAACTCTCTGATGTCCATGTAGGTAAGATAAACTTGCAAAAGCCTTGTGGCACACTGAACACGTGTACGGCTTCTCTCTTGTGTGTATTTGTTGATGGCTTTTTAACGTTGTTCTTCGAGCAAATACTTTGTTGCAAACAGCACATTTGTAGGGCTTCTCTCCTGTATGTATCCGTTGATGGCGTATTAACGTTGTTCTATAAGTGAATGCCTTGTGACACACAGAACAATTGAAGGGCTTCTCTCCAGTATGGATTCTTTGATGGGGTATTAACGTTGTTCTATAAGTGAAGGCCGTGTGACACACGGAACAATTGAAGG
This sequence comes from Eptatretus burgeri, assembly GCF_056783735.1. Taxonomy (NCBI): domain Eukaryota; kingdom Metazoa; phylum Chordata; class Myxini; order Myxiniformes; family Myxinidae; genus Eptatretus; species Eptatretus burgeri. Next base: position 1,415,545 of record NC_140977.1, on the reverse strand, counting down.
GCTTCTCTCCAGTATGGATTCTTTGATGCATTTTCAATCCTGATAAAAAAGCGAAGCCCTTCTTGCACACGGAACAATTGAAAGACTTCTCTCCAGAGTGGATACGTCGATGCATTTTCAATCCTGATAAAAAAACAAAGGTCTTGTTGCACACGGAACACTTGTGTGGCTTCTCTCCAGTGTGGATTATTTGATGCATTTTCAACCTTGATAAAAAAGCGAAGGCCTTGTTGCACACGGAACACTTGTGAGACTTCTCTCCGGTGTGGATCGTTTGATGAGATTTCAATGCTGATGAAAAAGCGAAGGCCTTCTTGCACACGGAACACGTGTAGGGCTTCTCTCCGGTATGCAATGTTTGATGCATTTTCAATCCTGCTGAAAAGGCGAAAGCCTTGTTGCACATGGAACACTTGTAGGGCTTCTCTCCGGTGTGTATTCGTTGATGATTTTTCAACGAATCTCTGTTTGCAAATACCTTGCTGCAAACCACACACTTGAAGGGCTTCTCTCCGGTATGTATTCGTTCATGATTTTTCAAAGATTCTCTGCAAGCAAATACCTTGCTGCAAACCACACACTTGAAGGGCTTCTCTCCTGTATGTATTATGTGATGGCTTTTTAACGTTGTTCTGTGAGCAAAGGCCTTGTGACACACAGAGCAATTGAAGGGCTTCTCTCCAGTATGTACTATTTGATGGCTGTTTAAATTTGACAATTGTAAAAAGGCCTTTTCACACAAAGAACACTTGTGTGGCTTTTCTCCGGTGTGTATTTTTTGATGAACAGATAAATAAGATGATCGAGCAAATAACTTGTTGCAAACAGCACACTTGTATGGCTTCTCTCCAGTGTGTATTCGCTGATGGCTTTTTAACGTTGTTCTGTGAGTGAAGGCCTTGTGACACACAGAGCAATCATAGGGCTTTTCTCCAGTATGTATTCGTTGATGGCTTTTTAACGTTGTTCTGTGAGTAAAGGTCTTGTTACACACAGAGCAATTATAGGGCTTTTCTCCAGTATGCATTTGTTGATGTATTTTCATACGTGATGGAGAAGGACAAGCCTTCCTTCGAACAGCACATTTGTCAGGTTTCCCCGCCACGTGTACTTTTTGATGATCTTTCCAAGAAGATAAGCGATAAAATCCTTCACCGCACACTGGACACTTATGAGACTTCTCCCCTGTGTGACCTTTTTGATGTTTTTGTAAAGGTGATAAGGATGTAAATGCTTCATTACACACAGAACACTTGTGTGGCCACTTACTCCTTTGATTCTGATTCAGTGTTTTCATACAACTTTTACAATAGTTGGACACACTGTCAAACTTGTCATTGTCTTGACACAACGTCTGTGTCATATCCTCAATGACAGAAATGTCTGTGAAGAACAACTGTGAACACTTGGAACAAGAAACCGACTTCAAATGTTTCTCTGTAAAGACAATTTCAAAATATAGTGTTAATAAATCATGATTAGTGTGAAATTGTGAAAATGAAAACGTTTTTTTTAAACTATAATTAAATCAAACATTGGCCTTGTGTCTGGACTTCCTTCCGAAGATAGGTCTACCTCTGAATGCCAATTTAATTAGGTGGACCGGGGTGTGCACCACGCCTTGTCAAAAAATCAAAAACGAAATAAAATAAAATATACCATTAGAGATGGGGAATCCCTCGCCATTGAAAAATAATTGAAATAAGATAAGCGGTTTTCCATTTATTACAAAAACACATTTTTTTCAAAGATGGCCGCCCCAGTCGGCCATCTTGGATCCGGCCACGCCCAAAATCAATAGGGTTCTTCCTTTTCAGGTGGTACATGTGTGACCCAAATTTCAAATCGATATGGCAAACAGTCTATGAGTTATCGCACTCACAGCTATAAATGTTGACGCCCGGACGGATGGACGGACGGACAGCCGGACGACCTGGGTGACAACAATATCCCCCTTCCGTCACGCGTGGGGGATAAAAAGTTTTAAATATTTTTTAAGAGACTGACAGATCAAATTGGTATATGCCATATTATAGATTAGCCATTTATGCAGGTTTTTCAAACCTCAAACATCAAGTATGTTACATGGTATGTATAAAATTGTATTTTGGAAAAATCAGTAAAAAAAAAAAGTTAGCCATCTTTCAAATTTTCTGTCAGAAAAACTTAGTCAAATCCAAGCAAATTCATACACAGTGGAGACAATGGATACAAGTACTTCGGAAAAAATAATAAGCATCATCGGGCTGGTCTGTAGTTTTTTTTAGGTCAGGTAACTGAATTTGAGGAAAAAAATTGGTGAAAAAAGGAACATTTCTGGGACAAGGAATGCAATAAAAATATCTGCATTCCCGACTGAAAACACATAAATTTTACATAAATTATACAAGTTACAGTCAGGCAGCGAAGCAAAATGATGTGAACATTCTGGAAAAAAGCACCAAAATTTGCACATTCTACCCATTGCCTAAGCTTTCAATTTTTCAATTTTTCAAAATTTAACTTCCTCAAGATACAGTATGGTGGCCATCTTGAATTTCCAAGGTGGCCACCATGTCAAAACCTCCAAGTACCAATATCGTGGCTTCCAAACCACTTCGGCTCTCAATCTGGGTATCTAAACATACATTTTCTGGGGCAAGGAAGGAAATTACACCATTCAGAATATCACCAGATGGATTTTGATGACAGGAACGAAATGTTGATGCAAATTATGAAGAAAAACAAGCTGCAAAACTTTCCATGTGGTGTGATTTTTTACTTATATTTTTGTATCCATTGTCGAGGCACGTATGAGAGCGAACACACAACGCATAGCTATGGGGCAGGAGAAAAGAGGGGCGGAAGAGGGAAGGACAAAGCAGTGGGGAACAGAGACATTGGGAGATCTGTGGAAGGGAGAGGGATAGGGCGGGGAACACGGTGTACAACATGGACATTAGAGGGACTTTGAGGAAGGAATGCAGGTAATTTGAAGGAGGTGGGTTTGGGGTGGATTAACGTGGGTAGAAAACAGAGGTTTTGGATGGGGGAAGATAAGAGGTGGCGGTGAACAGCTGTTTTGAAGGCCTGGAGGGAAGAATGGGATTGAAGAGAGTGTGGGAGTATATTCCAAAGGTGGGGAAAAAGAGAAATGAAAGAGTGAAAGTGAACAGTGATTCGTGATTTTTGTAGTTTTACCAGAAAGGGGTTGCTGGGGGACCTTGTGCGCCCTGTAGAAATATGGGAAGGGGGGAGGGGACATATCACAGACAGAGCAGGGGGAGCGAGACCAGAGAGGAGACAGTCGAAGACAGAAACACCACCGACCTGCCGACGGTGAAAGAGTGAGAGGCCCAAAGACAGCCTCATTGCGGGAGATACCAATGATCCCAAATGCCTTGGTTTCCACAGCGTGAAACCGAGAAAGGTGAGAGGAGGAAGCACCAGCCCAGAGGGGAGAGCAGTACTCCATCAGGCTGCGGACAAAAGCTTTGTATGTGGTCAGGAGCTCAGGTGGGCCAAGGAAGGACTTTGCACGATGGAGGATTCCCAGTGGCTTTGGGCTGGCGACTGGCTTTGAAGGCCAGGTTGGAAATGTGGCTTTCCCAGGAAAGATCATGGCAGATGGTGAGACCCAGAAGCTTGAATGAAAGGACTTCTTCCAGAGGATTGTTGAGAAAGTATATTCGGGGGTCTTCCAAATGGTCCTTTCGAAGAGACATAGTGAGAGTGTGATTTGTCCGGATTGAAAGACATGTTCTACGTGTTGGACCAGTTTGTGATTTTATCCAGACCTGCAGAGAGTGAAGAAGCTGCGACTTGCCGGTCTGAGGGATGACAGATGGTTCGACAGAGTGTGGAGTCATTAGCAAACAGACAGAGATAAAGAAGATTTGCCAGAGAGTCGGAGAGATCATTGATGAAAACCAGAAAAAGAACAGGGCACAAAACGCTGCCTTGAGGAACTCCAGCCTGGACAGGAAGAGGGAATGAGAGAACTCCATTTGGGCCACATGTTGGCTGCGACAGGGGAGGAAGTCTGTGAGCCTCGAGTGGAGATGGCCTTGGATACCAGAGGAAGAGAGTTTGGTGAGTAGGGCATGGTGCCAGACCCTGTCAAAAGCACATGATATGTCTCGGTATATGACTCTGATTTCATGTCTGGCATTCGGTACCTCGATCTATTGTTGGGAGAGCAGAAGCAGAATATCCAGGGTGGAGTGGCCTGGTTTGAAACCAAATTGATGATCAGAAATCATTCCATTGGAGAAGAGGAAGGACTTAGTGTCTGATGATGGATTCCATAACCTTCCTGATGACTGGGAGAAGGCTGATTGGTCTGAAGTTGCAGGGATCTGTTTTTGCACATTTTTTATGCAAGGTGGTAATGTTTGCTGATTTCAAGCAGATGGCAGATGACCTTGAGAAAATGAGAGGGTGAATAGAACAGAAAGAGGGTGAGCAAGAGCAGCAGAGCAGGTTTTTAGGACACATGGGTTGATGCCGTCTGGACCTGTTGCAGAATCTGAGTCGAGGTTTGACAACAAGATCTCCACTTTGTCAGAAAAAGGACACAGAGTCCAGGGACAGTTGAGTGCAACTGTGTAAGGTGGGTACAGAAAGCGATGGGTTTCAGACACAAGATTTAGATGCAAACACCGAGTTTAGGCATTCAGCCTTTTCACGTGCGGTGTCAGCTGTGCAGCCATTTGAGGTAAGGGAGGGGATGGAGGGGGAACATACACCAGAAACAGATTTGATTAGATGCTACCAGGATTTATTAAGAGGAGGGAGAGAGGTTTGAGAGTTCAGACTTGAGATTAGAAAGGTGTTGTTTTCTTGTCAGGTCAGGTCGTGTCAGGTCAGGTTCGATCAGGTCAGGTTCGATCTGTGACCTGCTACAGGCATGTAAACCTGTACTAACCTGTTCCATGGTCGGGTTGTCGGGGACTAAACCGTCTCCCCCATCAGGTTTTCTGGTGAGGAGGGTGTTTGGATATGGACACCCAGCAGGATTAAAAACAAAACCTGTCAAAGGGCAGAGGAGCTCCTTGTGAGCCAACGGCCATCCATATCTAGTGCCCAACTGTGTCTGCGAACGTCCTCCTGCAGTTGGGTCACTTCTTATTAGGAGGTTGGTGGCAGGATTTGCACTCCGGCCACCGTAAAACCCTTCATTCTGCAAAACGCAAAAACGCAAAAAAATCTGAAAACCCACTCCGTGGGAGTACCTCCTGTGCAGCTTCCCTTCGCAGGGCAGCTCACCGGATGACGGGATTGGGGCAAAGCCTTCGGGACCCCCAATCTTTGATAGGAGTGAAACCACGGGGTAACATCCCTGGGTCAGATTGCGGGAGAGTGTGTCGGAGTGGTGCTGAGGTGTCGTCCACCAGACGGCGGTCTCCTTGGGTTAACCTGAGGCGGTCCCTTCGGGTGGGTGCCTGGAATGTCCTATCCCTAAGAGAGGATGATCACTTGTCTCTGTTATCATCTGAGCTCAAGCGTTTGGACATCGGAATTGCAGCTCTCTCTGAGGTTCGGAGATCGGATTGCGGCGAGATACTGGTGGGTGGTTACACCTACTATTGGTCTGGTCGCTCTGATGGTTACCATACCCAAGGAGTTGCTGTAGCTGTGTCCAATAAGCTGACCCCAATGATAATTGAGGTAACACCGGTCAACGAGCGTATTATGAGATTAAGGATTCGTCACTCCTTAGGTGTCATTTCCCTGGTCTCTGTTTATGCTCCGACTGAGGTGAGTGATCTCACCGTGAAGGATGCATTCTACGCCACACTCGAGTCTGTAGTTGATCAGTGCCCCAGACAAGATACACTTCTAGTCTTGGGGGATTTCAATGCATCGACTGGAACTGATAGGGACGGTTATGAGGTGTGTGTTGGTCCCCATGGGTCAGGAACTATGAACCAGAATGGCACTAAGTTCCTTGACTTTGCAAAAAGTCATGGACTTAGGGTGGCTGGTTCATGGTTTCAGCGCCCACAAGCTCATCGCTGGACTTGGTATTCCAACGCTGGCGGTGTGGCAAAGGAGATTGACCATGTCCTCATTGACGGTCGTTGGAGGATGATCCAGAACTGCAGGGCCTACCGGAGTGCTCAGTTCCTCAATACTGACCACAGGCTTGTTGTAGCAACTCTAAAGCTGCACCTTAAATCCTGGAGAATGGTACCATCCCAGCCAAGGCTGGATGTTGCCAAGCTCAGGGATGAGAAAGTAGCTGAGGAGTTTGCGAACAGGCTGAGTGGACACTTGGGGGGTCTGGGTGCTTTGGGGGGTCCTGAAGAGTTGTGGAGCGCCTTCAAGACCACCGTCCTTGATGTTGCCGGTGGATGCCTTGGAGCTCACCACAGGGCAAAGAAGAATTTTGTCTCTCAAGGGACACTGGATACCATTGACCAGAGTCGCAGGGCCAGGCTGAATGGCAGAGCTGAGCTGTTCAGGGAGCTGAGGCGTAAAACTGTACGTGCACTGAGGGTGGACAAGAAGGCCTATGTGCGAGGAATCTGTGAGGGGGTAGAGCATCACCTGTGGACAGGTGATTCTTGTCCCGCTTACAGGGGAATTCGCGCATTACGTTCATCCAAGCCTATCCCTCGGAGCACTACAGTTCGAGCAGAGAGTGGTAGGCTCTTGACAGAGGAGTCTGAAGTGAAGGCCCGCTGGGCCGGTTACTTTGAGTGGTTGTACCAGGCTGATCCCCCAACTGTCGAGTTGGACGTCAAGGGTGTTACAATCCCTGTTGCTGACCCTCGAATCAACTGTGGTCCACCTTCGCTTGTGGAAACACGGGCTGCGGTGAACCAGTTGAAACGGGGCAAAGCTCCAGGGATCTGTGGCATCCATGCCGAACTTCTCAAGGCTGGTGGAAATGCTGCACTCGTGTCGTTGCATGCAGTTTTGTGCTCTGCCTGGAACACGGGCATCATCCCAACTGACTGGAAGAGGGGCCTTGTTGTCCCTCTCTGGAAAGGGAAGGGTGATCGCCAAGACTGCAACAACTACCGAGGGGTGACGCTGCTCTCAGTGCCGGGCAAGGTCTTTGCTCGGATAATTCCCGATAGGGTTCGCCACCATCTGCTTGAGCACCAGCGTCCAGAGCAGTCAGGCTTTACACCAAAGAGGTCAACGATTGACCGTATCCTTGCACTTCGTGTCCTCACCGAACGCAGGCGAGAGTTTCGGCAGGGGCTGCTTGCAGCCTATGTTGATCTCTGTAAAGCGTTTGATACAGTGAATCGGGATGTCCTCTGGAGGATTCTTGGTCTTCGTGGGGTGCCACCAAAACTGATCGATCTGATGTCTGAACTCTACTCTGGTACTGAGAGTGCTGTGAAGTGTGGTGGTACCATCTCTGACTTATTTCCAGTTGTTACTGGAGTTCGTCAGGGATGTGCACTTGCCCCCACACTTTTCAGCACTTGTATGGACTGGATTCTAGGGAGGATGTCGGAGAGATCAAGTTGCGGTGCGTCATTTGGGAATGTCAAGATCTCGGACCTTGACTTTGCAGATGATGCAGTCATCTTTGCGGAGACTTTAGACATCCTCTTGGGGGCCCTCGAGGTGCTGAATGAGGAGTCGGAGCCGTTGGGATTACGGGTTTCTTGGGTCAAAACTAAGATCCAGGCTTTCGGTGACATCTTGGATGCTGCTGTCCTGTCTGTGTCTGTTTGTGGTGAGGATGTTGAGGTCGTGGAGAGATTCACTTACCTTGGCAGTGATATTCATGTCTCTGCTGGCTGCGAGTCAGAGGTCAACAGACGTCTGGGTCGGGCCTGGGGAGTCATGGATTCACTGGATCATGGGGTGTGGCGCTGCCGGTACCTGTGCGGGAGGATGAAAGTCCGAGTCTTCAGGTCCTTGGTACTTCCAGTCTTGCTCTATGGGTGCGAGACTTGGACTCTGACCAAGGATCTGAGACGGAGACTTAATTCCTTTGGTACCAGGTCTCTTCGGAGAATCCTTGGCTATCGCTGGTCAGATTTTGTGTCCAACGAGCGGTTGCTGAGAGAGACTCGGATGAGATTTGTTACCTGCATAGTCCGTGAGCGTCAGTTGCGGCTGTATGGACATGTGGCTCGTTTTCCTGACTCTGATCCTGCTCACCAGATTCTCTCAGCGAGGGAGTCTCATGAGTGGAGGAGGCCAGTGGGTCAACCACGTGCCTCATGGTTGCAACAGGTTGACCATCATCTCAAGGAGATGGGGATGGGCCTGGCATCTGCCTGGGGGATGGCCAGACGGAGGCCCCTGGAGTACCGGCGGAAAGTGGACGCAGCGACGTGCTGTTCTGGCACATGCTCCCATACCTGACCTGACCTTGTTTTCTTGCTCCCCTGAGGGTAGGCACACACTTGTTCTGAGCTTTATGGAAGGAACTGAGATTACCTTCAGTTGGGTTTGCTTTCCATGAGGCAAAGGCAAGTTGTTTCAGGACAACAACCTTGCCACAAGCTTCAGTGAACTATGGACGGGAGGACGGGTAGGACACTGAAGACGAGAGGGGATAAATCTGTGCATGAGAGAAAGGAAATTTATTTGAAATAATTCCCAAGTCGAGTTGATGTTGGAGAAAGTAACGATGGGAGATTAGTCGAGAAGTTTGATGGCTGCTTGGAGACCCTGCCAGTCAGCCTGAGTGAAATGCCAGACTCTACGGTGGTGAGGTGGTTCTCTAATAACAGTCAGAGAGATGTTTACAAGCACGTGGTCAGAAGAACGGGTTAGAGCGGAGGAAGAACAGCTGATATTTTCAGGGAAATTTGTAAAAATCAGATCCAGAAGAGATGGAGTACCGTTGGTTGAGATCCAGGTTGGGAAATTGACCGATTGAGTCAGTCCAAATGAGAGAGGTACCCAGTCGCAGAAGTCTTTTGCTGAAGTTCCATGAGAGGCGAGAGAGGTACCCACACCTTGCCAACTGGCGTGATAACGATTGAAGATTGTGAGGTCTGAGAGATTGTGACGTTTGCCTGCAAGCCTTTTGAATGGTGCTGCCTTGATCTTTCAAGTCAGCACCAATGAACAGCATAGACACCAAGATTTGGAGAGTATGGAGAGACCTATTGTAGTGGGGACTGTAGTTGATACGCAGAGGGACATGTGCCATAGAAGTGGAATTTTCTAGAATTTAGAGTTGACAATCTCTTTGCGCACAATCTTGGCAGCTTCAGCAAGAAGTAGTGAATCATCTTCATTGTCATTTCATGGCCTACATTAGCATTTGCTGCATTCCTTGTTGGAAAACCAGAATCAAAGTGATGAGCCAATGGTCATGTGCCCAGGATTCCAAAAGCACTGACATTATTCAGAAAGGAGCTTTATGGCTGTGACTTGTCCTCACTTCCCTTAGCATTGAGTGGGCATTTTAGAGGCTCCATTTTAGATCTTTTCTTGGCATATCAAACACTTGCTCCAATCCATGTTCATAATCTACCTGAAAAGACATAAAACACAGAAAATGCTGAGAAATTATGAATTGAAATTGCCAGAACAAACCTGTTGAGTTAATCTTCGAGCAAATAATCATCTGGTGATATTCAGAATGGGAAAATTGCATTCATTTCCCAAGAAAATGTATGTTTCGACACCCAGATTGAGAGCCAAAGTGGCGAGGAAGCTGAGATATTGGTACTTATAGGTTTTTACATGATGGCCACCTTGGACATCCAAGATGGCCACCATACTGTATCTTGAGGAATTGCTTCCTTTTAATCATTGAAAGCTAAGGCAACGGGTAGCCCAAGGAAAATTTTTTGGTGCTTTTGTCTGGAATATCCACATTATTCTCAAATCTGGGCCAAAGCTGCCTGCTAATGAGCATTACACTGAACTAGTACGTGCCTGGCCGTACGTGAAAAAAAAAACAACTTTCAAACCACGTGCCAGAAACAACAACCACACATGCCGTTCCTTCGCTCTTGCGGTGCGTGGCCATACGTGCGTAGCCGCACGTGCAAAAAAACCCCCCAAAAAACAACCACACAGGCCGTTCCTTCGCTCTCGTAAACGACACCTGGATTGGGGCATTGTGTTTTTCTTTAAATGCGCATAAGAAATCGAGAAATTATTAGAATACATGAAGTCATCACTATCCGGAAGTGGTGCGTGCCCGAACGGAATGTTCACATGCATTCCACGAATTATCGCTTGCATTGAAGTAACAACTGCTGTGATATTTATACACACAGTTAATGAAAATCAAAAATTAAAATCTAATTTACCTCCCTGTCTTTGCTTGCCATGACATTCGCTGCTATTGACCACTGCCACTCCTACGCCACGGTAACTAAGGCACCCTTTCCCCATCGGCCACGCCGACGCAGCAACTTGTCCTGTCATTGGTTTGGTAAATAAATGGCCGCAGCAACGTGTCCTGTCATTGGTAACTAAGGCGCCCATTTCTCATCGGCCACGCCTACGCCGCAACGTGTCCTGTCATTGGTTTGGTAAATAAATGGCCATAACTTGGGAAGCACTTATCCGATTAATATCACAACCTGAAAAGGCACATACTCAGGTCCCCAGCAATATACCTGGCAAGTTACAGTTAAATCGGACCAGTGGTTGTCAAGAAACAGTCACACACACACACACACACACACACACACACACACACACACACACACACACACACACACACACACACACACACACACACACCTGGAATTATAGATAGATTAACAGAAGACATTTCACACGTCAGGTTCCATCAATCATCCATTTACAGTCCAAGTACGTCACAAATGAATGGTGACTACAAACTGGCTTATTGCAAACGTGTTGCACACAGTTTTGGTTTTTCTATCTTCCTTTCCGCTGCACTTGACAACACTTCTGTGTTTGTAGAAAAACAGAGGTAGCGATAGGTACGAATGGGGGATTGATGTTGAAGACCTCACTGATGGCTGCCTTCACACTGTGCTTCATACGTTCCTGATGGAGACACTTCTCGCACCACGGTCAAAAAGGTTTACCTCCTGGATTACTCATAACTTGCACTGGTTCATCCGTCGCTGGTGTCTTCTTGCACTGTTCCTGCAGTGGATGACCCAGGCATATGATGTATATAACATCATTAGTACACGTAAGGTGGAGGCGGTTATTCCACATGAAACTCTCCATATATCCTTGGAATTACTGGAGGAGCAGATGAGGTACGTGCTTCACCGATGGCTGGCCACACACTGAAGGTAGTGAGTAAAGCATGGGTCTGATGCATGGTAAACCAGGGAGAGGAGGAGGTGTTTCACATGGGGTGGCACCTACCCGACCTATACACCGATCTACGATTGAGGGGGAAGCTTCATATTAAGCATTGAAAAATGCAGACTATTAGACCTTGCAAAACAAGCAAACCAGTTGTTACTGGGCACTCCAACCTCTGTCATATCATGTCATCCCTCCGATCAGCAGGCAGCAGCCTCTTCACTCTCTGCAGGCCAGAAGAAAATCACAAGCTTGTCAAACACTTGGAACATGTCTTTCAATCCTGACAAATCTCACACTCTCACTATCTCTCTGAAAGGACCATCTGAAAAACACCCCCCATCGACTTCCTCAAAAATCCTCATGAAGAAGTCCTTTTATTCAAGCTTCTGGGTCTCACTGTCTGCCATGATCTTTCCTGGGAAAGCCACATTTCCAAGCTGGCCTCCAAAGGCAATCGCCGATTGGGCATCCTCCATCATGAAAAGTCCTTCCTTGGCACACCTGAGCTCCTGATCACATAGAAAGCTTTCATGCAAAGCCTGATGGAGTACTGCTCTCCCATCAGGACTGGTGCTCCCTCCTCTCACCTTTCTTGGCTTTATGCTGTGGAAACCAAGGCATTTTGGATCATTGGTATCTCCCGCAATGATGCTGAGTCTTTGGATCTCTCACTCTCTCACCGCAAGCAGGTCGGTGGTCTTTATCTTCTACCATCTCCTCTCTGGCCTCACCTCACCCCCCCGCCCCCTTGCTCTGTCTGAGATATGCCCCCTATATAATTCCATAGGGCGCTCAAGCATTGGATATCGTCCAGACTAAATAAGTTTCGAAATCTATTGTGAAATGATAATTTAATTAATGAAATATCGAGTCTTATAACTAAGCCGATATATACCTATTTACTTTAAGCAAGTAAGGGTTAAAGGCTCCCAATGGTTGGATGGATGGACCAGGTGTTTGCCGTGATCTGGTTGTAAAGGCAGAGAGCATAGATCAACATTTTGTGTTCTGCACCTTGATATATTTTTTAGTTGAATTTTGCTAATTTCCCACTTGAATTCCTCTTTCAGAGAACTCTGTTTAAAGGTGAATATTTATGTTTGTTGTTTTTATGTATTTTATGTATGTGTTCATATATAAACTGTATTACCATAATGTAACTGTGTGTGTGCGTGTGCATGTGCGTGTGTGTGTGTACATGCAAGTTGCCGTTGTTGCATGCCATCTACACATGCGGGTGGGTTACAGGGGATGAAAGAGACCTGCCAGGTCTGTGTGTGTGTGTGTGTGTGTGTGTGTGTGTGTGTGTGTGTGTGTGTGTGTGTGTGTGTGTGTGTGTGTGTGTGTGTGTGTGTGTGTGTGTGTGTGTGTGTGTGTGTACATGCAAGTTGCCATTGTTGCATGCCATCTACACATGCGGGTGGGTTACAGGGGATGAAAGAGACCTGCCAGGTCTCAGTGTGTGTGTGTGTGTGTGTGTGTGTGTGTGTGTGTGTGTGTGTGTGTGTGTGTGTGTGTGTGTGTGTGTGTGTGTGTGTGTGTGTGTGTGTCGTTGATTGGTATATACATATGTGGGTTTCAGAATGTGGAATAGAGTCCTCCCAGGGTGGGCTCAAAGTATCCAGCTTCATTACGGTAAGGGGGTCACGATTCACGGACCAAGCTGTGAAGTTTTGTTTTCAAAGTTTTGTGCCGAGAGCTGTCTTCAGGATCGTTACTAAGCCCAGGTCGGCTTCCAACTGTAGTTCGTTTGTCGTAATATTCCCAGGGATGGTTTCTAATATATGTGAGGTTCTTCTTCATCATTCCCATGAGGTTTTTCCTCATCACTGGTACAACTTTGGCATTCTTCAGCTTCCAGGATATTTTCACTTAATGCTTGAGGTCTTCGAATTTAGTAATTTTCTTGATTTCTGCATCATTAGTCCAAAATCACTGGTATTAACACCTCAATTAGCAATGCCTTCTTCTCTTTTATTTTTGTACTGAAGGATGATATCTGGTCGCAATGCTTAGTTTTCGATGTTCGCGCTCGATGGGATCATTGGGTCGTACCTGAGCGGTAGGTACTTCCATGTTTTCAGCGATTGCTTTTGGTTCATGTTCAAAGTGTTTGCAGATGTGCCAGCGGATTACTTTACAAACTCTGTTGTGTCGGTGTGTTCAGCTGTTCTGACATGAGTATTTTTTTGTGTGTGTGTGCGGTCATTAAGCATAACATATCATTGTCTTCAATAACCCCACCTCCACCCCTCACCTTTCACTTTTTTCTCTCTCTCTCTCTCTCTCTCACCCACTCCTTGCACCCCTCCATCCCAAAGTGTACAGCAACATTTGAGTCATTGATCTCTCAACCTCCACCCCCCCCCACCTTCCTCGCTGTTCCCCCCTTCCTAGCTTTCCCTCCCTCCTGCCTCCTCTCTCTACCCTTCCTCTTTCCTCTCTCCTCTCTTCCTCTCTCTCCCTCCCCTCCCTCCTCTCCTCTCCCCCCCTTATCACACCAATCAGCGAAGCAATGGGTTGTATTTGCTTGTACATAATAAATAGACAGGTGGCTGTTGAGGGCATGACCCAGAATTAGGGTTGCCATGTCAATGGTGAGGTAACGCGTAACAAAGGAGTGAAGACCCTGCTGGGCCCGGAAATTCTAATCGGCATCCACGGTTGCCTCGCACCCCGTGAGACCACAGAGTTATCCGTGGCAGGCGGCCTCAGGAACGGAAGTCGGGTATAGATCCGAGGAACTCCCTCGTGATAACCCCAGACCCCGGATCCATAACAATATCATACAGAGGATTCATAAAACATCGAGGAGTGCAGAGTGTCCTGTGCCTGCGTCTGATTACCTTTGAGCAGTTGAGCATCGTCGCTGGGGTCTTTGGAAGGAGAATCACAAGGTTCCTGCTTCACGCTCTCATTGCCCAAAACATCCCGGGTGGTCTGAAGAAAGTTTCTTTGGGAATTTTCTGTCTTCACGAGATGAGCTTCATCTGCAAATCGTAAAGTTTATTACGAGGAAGAAAACAAAAACATTATTTTTTTCAAAATTGTATTGTCAAACCTTTGTTGTGGGAAAATGAGTGTTCTGGACCAATTTCCCAACCAACACCCTTCCCCCAGTGGAACACCGCTCCACCAAACTGTCATGGCCTTCAATTCACCAATCAGGGATTAAGCTGTCATTCACCATAGACTCATAGAACTTTAACTAGGGGAATATTTTCATTCAAAATTCACTAAAAAGCTAATTTGGAAGCATAATGTGGACAAATATGCACACCCCAACATTTTCCGGAAATGAAATTGGGTAATCACAGGGCAAAATCCATTAACGTTTGGGGATGGATATCTAACAACAGCTTTTTGATCGACGAAGGAAAACTTTAGTTCGGTTCCACATTCCATGATAAATTTGGCCAAATTTCTGAAAAAAAAAAATGTCCATTTAAACCTGGTGAATGAAATATTAAATTAGTTTTAATTGTCAATCAATATTCATGGATAGAGAAAGAGCTTTCGAGGTATTTGTGATATGTAGTACATCACATTAATTCAAAACTTTCCTGAGCATTGTCATGTGCACATAACCTCTGCAAAAAAATAAAATAAGAAGGAACATGATGTCATGACGGAATGGGAATATGTGAGGAAGGATGACACTGTGATCTCACCTCTGTGGTACTGATGTTATACATTGAAGAAAACATTTGCAAAACCAGAATGGCACTCGGGAGAGAGCATCCCCATGCCAGGCTGAATAGTTTACGTTTTGTATCCCACTGATAAGCCAGATCTGCATGAGAACCTCAACAAAAATCTAATTGGCTTGTTCTTGTCACCTACCCAATTAAATTCATCCACTAACTTTCGTCGAAATCCGTACACATTGTTTTGAATCATCATGAAACTGTCGTGGCCAAAAATATTGCCACCCTTGTACTTCTTTAAAATAACTCACAATTTTCTCCAAAAATAAGTTGAAATTGACAACAGTATTTGGTCTCCACAATTCTGTATTTCACTGTTCACATTACAGAACCTTTGTTTTTGATTCAGAACTGAATATATCCTTTTAAATCAGAAAAGAAAAAGAAATGGCATTGACAAAATTATTGACACCTGAGAGTTAATATTTGGTATCATGGCAGTAGGGTGAATATACTGATTCTGGCTCACTTTTCCCCATGTAAGTGAATGGGGGATTTTCAGCGATTCATTTTTTTTTTCCCCTTAAAAAGTGAACCCCCTTTTTATCCCAAGGTATATTTATTTGTCTCCCCTTTTAACCAAGGGGCACTCTTCAAATAACCAATGCAATAAGATAAAGATTTGCTCAAGTAGTAAAGTAGTAATGTGATTTGTTTAAGGTGATTCTGAAGAAATATCTGAAACATGTAAGCTGAAGGGCACTCTTTTTCAAATAACCAATGCAGATTGTTTAGCTCACTGATTGAACCTATTAAGATTTGTTCATTCTCAAATTCCTTCAATAGTTTAATTTTCTTTGCACAATAATCCCCATCTAAATTATTTAAAAATAAAACACTTGAATATTTATATTTTTTAAGATATCCCCTTTTCTGCCATACAAATGTAAAGGCAGAGCTCTCTGACTCGAGACCCCTAGGACAAAAAAAACTCATACAAATTAATAGGGAGAACTCTCTGACTCGAAACCCATTAGGATAAAAAGAGGAGAATGATTTTCTCTCCCCCCCTGACTCTTACTCCACTTAAAGGTGAGCCAACAAATGGGGAAGGTTTTTAAGTGTTTTCAGTTCGTGCCATGAAGATGAGGAAGTATTCTGTGAGAGACAAGGCCTCGTGGTTATATTTTAAATCAGAACACTAACAGGTTAATAAACGTAAGTTTTATCAAAAATCATTCAAAGCATTTTCATTTTGTGTTAAAAATGGGTAAGTGCTTCAGAATGTATCGCCCTCGCATTTCCCAAGCGAAGCTGTCTTGCCCGAAACGTCATTTCCCCGTGTGGACACGCCCTGAAAAATTCCAACATTGCGTAATTTCACTTCCTCAAGTTGTTTTCTAAACGAGCCGTCAGTCGTAAACTTTGTCTGAAAGCTTTATAATTTTTCTCATCTTGTCCTATTGAGAAATTATCTTGTTGTTTCAACTTGTCCTTTCGTCTGAAGAAGAAGAGAATCCATTACAATATCGGTAAGTTTGTTTGTGTTCTTCCTCTGAGAATCACAGTGAAGCAACTGATTGTTAATTAAATCACTGTATGACGAATATATATTGTTTTTTTCAACAGATTGTCTCCAATAACAACATCCTTGATGGCCGTTGTTGAAAATGAATGATCCGAATTACACTATGTCTGGGTACAGATGTCTGATTTTGTACAAGAGATTCGGATTTTCAGGGGAGAAATGAGAGAAATCATTACCGACTGGAAGACATTGCTGTTATCTCCTAGAATCTTGAAAGATCCGACTTCAAGGTGAGAAACACACACGTGCACGTGGATGTGTGAGTGTATGTATATCTGCTTGTCTCTGTGTTCATTTCTATATCTGTCTCTGCCTGTTAATATGTCTCCTGAGTTTTAACACATTATGTTTTTTATTTTTCAGTTTAAACACCTGTCTGGATGAACCAAGTGTACAAGTTAATCGTCTGCAGGAATCTGACCTGGCACTCAAGGCATCTGAAGCAGACTGCTTGGATATATCATCTGTTTTTACAACTGAATATTTAATATTATCAATGTTGATTAATTATAAATACTTTCCTGACAATTATCTGATTCTTAACTACAAAAAACGAATCAAGGAGATTTAGGGAAGGGGAGGGGGTGGGGGGGGTGCGCCACCCCAACGACCCATCACCCCCTCATCCCACCACCCTCCCCTCCCCGTGTGTGTGTGGGGAAGGGTGGGGAGTGGGAGAAGGGAGGTGGTGGGTCAAAGGTGGGGGGGGGGGTGCACAGAGAAGATGAGGGGGTTGTGTGTGGGGGGGTTGTGTGGGAGGGGTTTGTGTGGAAGGGGCTTTTGTGGGAGGGGCTTATATGGGAGGGGCTTGGCGGGGTGGGGACTTC
This sequence comes from Eptatretus burgeri, assembly GCF_056783735.1. Lineage (NCBI taxonomy): Eukaryota > Metazoa > Chordata > Myxini > Myxiniformes > Myxinidae > Eptatretus > Eptatretus burgeri. Next base: position 1,398,266 of record NC_140977.1, on the reverse strand, counting down.
TGTGGGTGGGGCTTGTGTGGGGGGCGCTTGCGTGGGAGGGGCTTATATGGGAGGGGTTTATGTGGGCAGGGTTTATGTGGATGAGGTTTATGTGGATGAGGTTTGATGTGGATGGGTGAATAGATGGGTGGATGGGTGGATGGATGAATGTGCGGGTGGAGCTTGTATGGATGGGTGGACAATTTTTTAAATTAAATAAACATGTTGTGTGTGTGGGGAACTAATTAATTAATTGACTAATCACTGATTATGTGAATATGATGAATGTGGGTGGAGCTTGTGTGGAGTGGGGTTTGTGTGTGGAGTGGGGTTTGTGTGGAGCTTGGGTGGGGTGGGGTTTGTGTGGGTGGAGCTTGTGTGGGCGGAGTAAAAAAAATTCAATTTATATCTGTCTTTTGTAATTCCTGTGAATAAAATGAGCCTAAAATCTCTTCCCCTTCCAAATCATATATCTTATAAGTCCAAGGAACCGTATCTATTACATAAACAATTTTAAAAAGTTCGTTCGTCCATCGTTTAATATAACCTTTTTCAAAATGAGATTTCCACCTATATATTCTTAAAATATCACGAACTTTGAACTTTGCTTTTCTGACATTAATCTCTTTTTCATATTTTAATTTTGTAAATGTTTCTGATGGTTTCATATTCGTTGACGTGTGAATCATGTCATTATACTTATCCACAATATCCTGAATAAAAGATGACCATTGTTGTGAACCGAGTTGTGTGAATTTTTTATATAGTCTCTCTTTTAAGGTACGATTAAAACGTTTAACAACAACGGCCTTTCCTTCATTAAAGGTACTGTACAATGTAATACTGTTATTTTTTAGAAAATTCATAAATGTCTTGTTATAAAACTCTCTACCCTCATCAGTCCACAATTTTTTTAGGTTTTCTCTTACTTTTATTAAATATCTGTTGAAAGGCTAAAATAAGAGTATTACCTGTTTTGTTTTTTAAAGGGATAACCCATGCGTATCTACTCCTCAAATCAATAACGGTTAAAGCATACTTGTACCCCTTATCATTATTGAGTTCAATCAAATCAGCGGACCAGATATAATCAACTTCCTTGGCATAAACCTTCCTTCTCTGAAACTTTATGAATATTGGTTGATGTAATTCATCAGCTAATTGCTCTTCAATCTTCATGACATCATTAGAGCCTATAAGTTTTTTGAATTTCCAAGTCCAAGTTTCAATTTAGCACTGATCATCTTCTTCACGATGAACCTATCAACTTTTTATCTCAAGATTGGATTTTGTATCAGAGACAAATTATACAACATTTCTCTATCGGCTTCATGCTTTTCTTCCAACGTTGTGGTATTCCCATAATCAATATTGTGTCTCATGCACACTTCATCAACTCTATTGATGGGCTTACTCCATGATTTAGGATTGTCTGCCTCATCTAATCTTTTATCCATGTTTGTGCCTGGACCACATAAAGAATACCCTGGTAGATGTAATTCCCCTAGTATTCCAGTAGTTGTAAATTAACTTCTTAATAAAAACTTTTGTATATCTCCTCCACGTTTGTGTTTGGAGATAAATTGACACTTTTGAATCACACACCGAACATGTCCCTTTTTGTATAACCCTGTTATTTTTACTTTTAAAATACGAAATATTTTTAGTATTAGTTTTCTTTTTACATTTGAGACAATAACTCATTTATTCCGACAGAGTGAGGAAAATTCCTACAGAGTTCAAAGACCTTTTTAGTTTCCAACATGCACATTTGAATCTTAATTTTTAAAACATAAAGAATCCTTCGAAACGTCTTTACTCTCTCCTCCATTTATTGAAGAAAAAAATGAAAAACTTGAATTAAAATCAATATATTGCCGATGACAATAGTCTTGTCGAAAATATTGCGAAAAAAAACTTGTCAATTGTTTGTTTTCCTCCTCGGTGGGTTGAGTTATTTTCTGTAATACCTCCAATCTTTTTTTTAATCTCACTGGTTTCCATATTTTGATATTTATTCATCTCGCTCTTTCCTCCCTCTCTTCCCTCTCTCCTCCTTCTCTCTCTTCTCTTTCTTCTCCCTCTCCCCATTCTCTTTCTTCTCCCTTTCCTCCTTCTCTTTATTCTCCCTCTTCTCCTTTTCCTCCTCTTCTCTCTCTAATTCAACTCCTTCCTCGTCCCTTACTATTGTTGCATCGCTTACACCCCATAGAATATCATACATATATTCATCAGGATTTCTTGTTATTCCTGCATCCAAAATATTTTTTTTTACAACAGGAAACCAATAAAATTTCTTTTGAATTTCCAAAAGAGCCTTACTTTTTCTAAACTTTATAATTTTTTTCATTATTTAACATTCTAATTAAATCTAAAGTTGTCGGTTTATCAACATCAGCATAATGCCAATCTTTTATTGAAAATACCTCATTCTCATGTTGTAGAACATATTTATTAAAATACCGAATACCCTTTTCTTGAAGGTATGCTTGGACACAGAAATTATAATTTTCTTGAAGCCTTCTTGCCGTCATTTATGTATTAGAAATATATGTTAGAATAATATTATGACACGAAACACCTCCCAATCTTCCCATAGTCAGATCATTTTGAAACAATATTATTTGTATGTTTAGGCACGTTTGTTAATTCATCTCTCATACAAATAACCACATTATGAATTTTTCATTTCTTACAATATTTGATGTTCTAAATTTGATGTTGTATTCTTTCCAAATTCTTTAAACCACTCATCAATGCTCATTTATGTATTAGAAAGATATAATCCATTACCTCTTTTAGTTAATTTTACACCTGCTTGTGCGATTGAAGAAAGCATATCTCCAACTAACAATCTCGTTTTATCAGGCAGACCTTCAAGTTTTTCAGCAAAATATACAATTACACCACTTCCACTCATTTGTTTCTCCAACTCTTTGTTATGTCTTTCCAATTCTTTTTGAGCCTGGAGTTGAGCCTTCCTTTCGTTGGCAGTTTTCACCGCTGTTGAAATACCACCCGTCAATGCTCCAACCGCACTTAAACCAGCAAATAAAGGAATTGGAAATGGGAGAAATCCTCCACTCGTCTCTCTTATTGAATATTTTTTCAACATTGGTTTTGTCATTTTAATTTTAAGTGAGCCAGTATCGTTCAAGATTTTAACCTGTTCTCTTGTGAGCAAAACATCATTTCTCACTGCTCCTTTTCTCTGAATTGTATTAACGTTAATTATACAAGGCTTTTGATTTTGAACACAAGATGATAGTTTATGAAGATTCATTTGATGAACATATAGCCCCGTTGGTACTTTGCCACTCATTTATTTAACAAAAAAATTATGTGAGACTAATCATAACAACATTATCTGGATTAATCTGTAATTCTGTTTCTTCCAAAAGCAAACAATATGCATCAACTTCTTCACCCTCTCCTCTTTCAATGTATAGGGAAGTATCCACTCGATTTGACTTTATAGTTTCCTTTTGAGCACTCAGGTCAAACGCATAGATTGTATACAAACTTTTAAATGCTGTCATATCCAAAATAGGTTCTTTATTTCCATTACTTTCACACACCTTTTGGTAAGACTTGTATGCTTCAGCAAAATCATTTTTTCCCAATTAATTTCCAATCTATCTTGTAGATAAAATGTTCCATCTCGAGAAACACGAAGTTGTTTCACCTCAACATTATCACTCAATGCATTATTCTTATCAGTAGCAGTATCGCCATCTGGTTTTTAAAAAATGATCCACAGATATCGTGGCTTTCCTTCCAGAACACCCAAATTCCACGTGTGAGTGGTTTGGTTTAGTTCAACATGTTGACATCTTCTTTTGAGGTATGATACACTGAGTGGTTTCTTTGAGTTAAGTCTTCTATTCAACATCTCTTCTGTTTTAACATTAGGAGTATATTCACGAATATACCAACTCATTTCATCAATTACAAATTTATTCTGCTCATCAAAAGCACTACCAACACCAAAAAGCAATCTATTTTCATTATCATTCCTTTGTATACTGAACAAAAATATAAACGCACCAAGCGATTGTTACTATTTTACCTCAAACCCATTTATACTAAATCTTCACAACAATTTGGTTATAGAATCCATGACAATTGAGCATTAAATTTCAAAGAGTTCCTTGAGAATTCTGGCGACAGTCTTTGCGCTACAACAGCCGACACAACCGAGGTGTCACTGTCAGAGTTCACACAGTCAGTAGCGGGTGTTGGCCTCCCTCAAGCTTGGCCTCCCTCAAGCGGTTATGCACCGTCTGGGCTGAAATGCGCCTGTTATGCAGCCCGACAGTCTCATCGGCAGTCCTCGTGGCCGGTCGGAGTCGATCCTGGAGATGTTGCAGCCTCATGTGACGATCCTGACCGGCGGTGGTCGCCGGGCATGTGGGCGGTTCACGGTGCTTCCAGTCTCTCTGAGGCGCGTTCTCAGGCGGCTAATGGTGGAGTGGTGGACATTGAAGTGTGCTGCAACGGCCCGTACTGACGTCCCAGCATTCAGCATGCCAATGGCACGCTCCCTCAAGATTTGTGACATCTGTGGCATGTTGACATTTGGCACCAGTCCACATTTTGGGGAGGCCTTTTATAGGGCAAACTATAGGGAGTGTTTGTGTCCTGGTCACGCTCACTGACCATCACTCTGTCAAGCCCCATGGTGCTCATGGGAAGGATTACTCAACGTGTGAGTCCACACACTCAGAGTGGTCAATTTCAATGGGAACATCTGTCTTGAGCAAAACAAAGGAACCATTGCTCAAACATATCATCGGTTTGACCATTTTCCCATAATGGCAATCTTGACTTAGATATTTAGGTTGGTGCATTTATATTTTTGTTCAGTATAGTTGAAATCTAATTTTAAGACCATACAGAACTTTATCATGATCACAAAATCCACATATACCTTTAAGAGGAACTGCCACAGTAAAACTATGAACTGCTTTTGTATCATCATTATACACTCCTTTCCTTTGAATATATCCAGGGTCTGTGGTTGTTCCCGTTGACATATCAGGAATAAAACCTTCAACAGCCCCCTTTCCCATTGTATCACTGAATGTATATAGTGTGAACTTCATCATTTCAGATACAGCAGAGACAAAATAAAACGCTTCAACTTCTTGTGTTCCAATGTACAAACGAACACTATCAAACATTTTCCAGAAAAAATCATTTACGAGTGTAGCGTTTGTGTTATTCCCAGCCTAAGCGAATTTAAATTTACACAACAAGAAACTTTCGGATAGATTCAAATAGGTTTGTTGATTATTTATTTCAAAACTTTGTTCCATTTGCATTCCAGTCTGTTCCAGTTATTGCATTTACCTTGAAGTAATCTTCTTTTTTAGTGGAGTATGAGATGATAATAGTATCATCCAAATCATAGATACTATCAATTGCTTCCATACTTGTATTTATTTTAGAAAAAAAGATGTTAAAACTTTTGAAACCCTGACCCAAGTATTTGAATTATTTTCTGTCGTTCTTGGGGGAAAAACTGAGTGTTGCCTTTCTTAATTTCTTTAATTGCTTGTAATTTATGAGATTCCTTTTGGGCATCTTTTATGCTCTTTACAGCACCTGCTACATTTCCCACAGCACTCATATTTACAGTACATCCTAACACCTTAACTTACAAATTCTACACTAACCATGGCCCCGGATCAATGGACTCTGCAGGCAGAAAAACAAAAGTCAAAAGAAAACCGGTGCACGGGCCGCCACTGCAGGCCCGTGTTGTAGCTGCCAACAGGACAGTTGTTGCAGCTTGCGACAATCCCAGCACATGGTAATGAACAAGGGGGGGGGGGGGGGTGGCAAATCAAAACAGAACGGGGCAAACGCAGAATCGAGGGCAGCAGGCATGGATGGCAAAAGCAGGCAGGCAAAGCATGGCAAAACAAGGTCGCCGCAGGCGAACACAGCCGGCAGACGATCCGACCGGCACAGGCCTTGAAGCAAAAACAGCTGCAGACGATCCGGCCGGTACAGGCCTCGCAGCAAAACACAGCCGGCAAATGAAGTGGGCCGGCACAGGCCTTGAAGTAACACAGCCAGCCGATAAAGTTGGCCGGCCTTTGCCTTTCAGTGGAGGTTGGTGGAGGGAGTGCGGTGGTGCTGGCCACTCGGAAGGCGGGCTCGGACCTACCTACCTGTTTCCCTCCCACCTATTGCCTTTGCCTGTCACTGTCCATACCCACTCCCTTAATTTGTAAAAAACAATTTAGCCCCAATTTATTTTTTTGTTGTTTTTTTATTTATTTTTTTCTTACTTCCCCACTATAATTTCGTCCCCTAACCCCCTTTATCGTCCTTGTTCGGCTTACCTATCGTCTCCTAGCCTACTCCCAACCCCAACGTTCCCTTCCCGGAGGGGAATAAGGGAGAGCTTACGTCCTGTGTCGAGGCCCAACGAAACCTCAGGATGGCCTCCCCAAACTTCAGCGATCCAACCCAAAGTGGGTCCAGAAGCCCACAACGTGAGCGAAGGGATGGATGGTGCGGAGGGGTACACTTCCTAATCTACCCTATCCATTTAACTGTTAAACTACCCCGGGGCTTGCAACAAGCACCTCTCGCTTATCCTATCGGTTCTAGCAACCAAGATTCCAATCGCCTGTGTTGGTGTCCTCGCAAATTCTGGGCCATGCCCTCTAATTTTCTCTCCGTACCCTCAAACGGTTTCATGGCTGGGACGCGTGGCTCCCTTGGCAGGCACGACCCTCTGCCGATTCTCTAACAATGGCACCCCCGGGCACTACACTGCCTCTGAGCCTACCAGCTCCCTAAACTCCAGGGAGTGCCCTCCCTGGCAACTCCCCTGAAACGCTCACATGGCAGGCTGGCTTCCCGGGCCCCTTTCCGAGGGTCACCCGTGCCCACAACACTGCCCACGCAGCTAACGGCACCCTGGGCCCCCGCATCATGCGCGCGCACACGTGCCCAATACGCTATCCCGGCCCCCCCATGGGCCCTTGGCCTAGACGGCCGACTAGCCCGGTGCCCGGGGTACCCACCTTTCGCAGCCACGCTCCCAGCCCGTCAACAGGGCTCCTGCTCCCCTCCAAATGGGTATCGAGCCTGCATTCCCACCAACAACAAAACGACCTCCATTTTGTCAATTTAACTAACCCAGCTAACTCACGCTACACTGACCCGGGGTCCTTTGGGTGGTAATCACTCCTCCTCCCAATCACTCATCGCACCATGCATTCCACATTCGCTCCACTCACACAGACCCGCTGGCCTCACTCACTCAACAAGTACATTTTCCATTCCATTTCTCCACTCTTCAACACACACATCGCCGAACTCTGCCATCCTGCTCACCACTTCCCCGAACTAACTTGTGCTCCCACGTCGTCCCTTAAAATACAGCACGTTTCTTTTAACACTACGTAGCTAAGCTACGTCCCCTCTACACATCCACAGTCTGCCACTGTCCTCAAATATTATTTACCCTCCTAAATCTGAACTACAATCCCTCTACCAAATCCATTCCACGGGCCCCATGAGGACTTATCCCTGCCCCATGGAGCCGGTTTAACAAACACTAACCCTTCCCCCTTACTAGTTCCATCCTGTGCCCAGGCAGGGGGGTCTTCCACCCCATGCCCGGGAATCCTCTTCAGCCGAAACCGAGGCTTGCATTTTTTTTTTCACAAAAAAATGCGCAGCACCAGCGAGGAAACTCGCAACCTGCACACCAGTGTGGCAATTCACAGCCGCGCACCTGCGGCGTGACGTCATGGCAGCTGTTCGCGTCCCTCGTCCCTCTTGGACGGTACCATCCTGCAGGGATTCACCCTCCTGCCGGATTCCAACCATACACGTAGCCATGACGTCACCCGGCGCATAAAAAAAACACAAGCCTCGCGTCTCGAGGGGTTCCCCATGCGAACACTTGTGCTCTGCCCTTTGGAGCTTAACACACACACCCGCGTGGAGAACCCGTCCGGTCCAAATTCGAAATCCTGCCGAAACTTTGTCCGTCGCGGGATCGGCAACATCCACCGCGCTCATTTCCGGACCGGATTTCACTCCCGCAAGTGAGCACGTGGGGGTCTCGTGTGTACCACAGCACGAACCTTGCGCTCACCGCCATGCAAACCCGGCGCGGTCCCCGTTGAAACTACGGCCGCTACCCGGCCTTCGTCCTTTTGTCGCCGTCGTCGTCGCCATTTAACACACGCACTCCCGCGTGCCATGACGCTCACACACCTCTCCATGACACTCAGACATGCGGTTGCGTGTTCCCGCATACCGATCGTCATCTCTCTTTCATACTGCTTTCTCACACACGTGGTCTCTGTTACACACACCTTTTCACTCACGATCGCCATTTCACCCACGCTATGCGTGCGTTTCAGCACGCATTTCGAAACACTCGAAACCACACACACCGGGACACTCACGCTGGGAGTTCGCGCCACAACAAGGGGTTCCGGGGTCTCCAAACCCCCCAAGCTCCGTGTGCACCCATCCACAGCATTCACCCCCTCGACCGGACCCACCTGGTTGAGATCCGCTTCAAGGGAGCATAGAGTCTCCCTCCGTTCCCGAAGGAGGCTATCCGGCTGCTTGCACCGGGTCACGACACATTCCCCGAGCTCCCCCTCATCGTCCTCCACCAACTCCATGTGTGTGTGCTCATCTTTCATCCCGTCTTTATCGTGTATTCTCTCCTCTACTTTTTCTATCTCCCTTGTCTCTGTTATTCCTTCCAACTCCTGCATCTCCGTCACCTCTACCTCCTTTAATTTCTCTGTTATTTATTTCAACTCCTGCGTCTCCGTCTCCGTCTCCGTCACCTCTACCTCCTTCAATTTCAATCAAAAAAAAAAAAAAAAAAAAAAAAAAAACCTCTACCTCCTTCAATTTCTCCGTTATTTCCTTCAATTCCCGAATCTCCGTCGTCACCTCTACCTCCTTCAATTTCTCCATTATTTCTTTCAACTCTTGCGTCGTCCAGTCGTGTCCGAGTTTTTTAGTTTCCCCGATAATTGTTGTTGCGATGACCCAACAACGACTTCAGACGAGTTTCATGAGTCAGGGAGAGAGAGAGTAGGAGGAGGGAGAGAACGCAGGAAGAGGGAGAGAACGCAGGATGAAGGAGAGAACGCAGGATGAAGGAGAGAATGCAGGAAGAGGGAGAGAATGCAGGATGAGGGAGAGAACGCGCCCCGCCCGTGTCCGACTTTTATAGTGCGGGGCTCAGCCCTTCACTCTGCCCCGTTTTCGGCTCCACCCTCCTTCGAGAGGGTTCTCGAAAAGGGGCGTTCCCTCACCCCGACCGCCTCACACTGTCCATCCACCAATCGGCGACGAGCCGCCCTTCCCCCCTTCCCTTACACCAAGCACGGGGAAGAATGGCGGGGAAAAGCCCACCAGCATCCTTGGCAGTTTTTGTTCGTTTGAAATAGAAGATAGAGAAAGAAAAACGACTAACTGGAGGATTGCAGCCCGAATGGATCACATAAATTCTCTCGATACAACGGGTCTGGGCTAACTACACATGTACCTATCGAGATATCTCACCTGAAGGCCCTTTATGGTGTAATGCGAATTTCCACAGCCGTAACAATATCTTCAATGTTATAATCATTAAGGTTTTTTTCAAGTTTAAATAAACCGATTATATCTTCTTTTTGAAGACCAGCATTAAAGCATTGTGAGAGTAGTTGATACTCTGGTTGAAAACTCGACTTTGTGAAAATTATTAAATTATCAACATCTAAAAATTTGCGAGTCAGGAGCATCTTCAAAAGTAAGCAGGTTTTTCCGCATACGCTTGAACCAACTATGACACATCTTAATGAATTTGGGAGATTTTTTATGGTTGTTAAATTTTATCTTATTTTCCCAAATGGGTAAACAAATCATTCATTTATATATTTGGAAAACAGGTTATTCAATTTATTATTGGCTTTTTTAGAAACTCGATATTTTATCCTAAGTTCAGGTTTAATTTCAAGATAATCCATTATTTTATTTATGAAATATCTTGTGTTGATATTTCCCTGAAAAATCACATCCATGAATAATATATAACAACAATCCTTTGAACATTTCTCGAATACGCTAAGTTTCTTCCATTGTAAGGAAAGGTCTGTTATCACCCTCATACTTTACATTCATTTCTCCAATCAATCTTGAAAAGTAATTCATTTTTGGTGTAAATCAAAAAGAATTATTTTCCTTTTTACATTTTTTATCATCATTAATTGGAAGATAATCACAGAATATACATTGCTTATAGGCTTTTGACTGTGTTTAATCCCACTCTATCACACGCAGGGCAATTCTCAAATTTGTCATATGGAGAATCAGGGAAGTAGAATGTTTATAAAGGAAAACTTTACTTAAACTAAAGTTCATCGATACTTTCAGTTGCATAATGACTCGTATTTAATAATATTACCATCGATATCTATATACTTTTTTTTCATTACCAGATTCAACTACAACATTTTTATATTGAAGATAATTTTAAAATGATCCTGAACTACTTTTGAACGAAATGTTATTTCACCTGATTTATTAACATCCTTTATTTCATCAGGATTTACATCTTTACGGTTGTTGAAAAAAAATACAAATTTCTCCTTGCATATTACAGATGGTCTTATCTTTTCTTTCTAAAGCTTCATCCATAAGGTGTTTATTCTTTGATACTTTTTCTTGTTTCATTGCTTTTTCTACTTTTGAATATATTTCCAGAAGGACAGGAGAAACTTTTGTTAGAGATACTGTAATTGATGTTCTTCCAGGTATAGTAAAAGCCCTAATTAAATCTAAAAGGTATACTAATTTCCACTGAAGGAAAGTTAAGAATTCATCTTATCCACCATAATTGTTTTTATCCAATAGTTGTTATATTTATCTTTGTTCAATTTTACATCCTTGACATATTTCTCAGTATCTTTCACAAATGAAGAGATTGATTGAAACTTGTCTTTTGTGTCTTGAAACATTGTATTTATTAAGTGAAAAAAGTTGGAGGATAAAATGGTTTTAAGCACAGATTCACCTATAAATTAAACGAAATTTTCATCAAGAAAATTTTAGTTTAAGCAAAGTTTTATTATATAAATATAGTGAATACAACATACTGCGATGTTTGTAATCACGAATATAAATATTATAAAAATACCTTCAAACCAACAAACATACATTTAAATCTATTTCATCAAATATCTCATCTTGAGTTGGAAAGAAAACATTGTGATATCTGCTCAAAGGATGTTTTGAAGAGTAGTTATAATAGACATCTTCAATCACAAAAACACAAGAAAATGAGTTGAAAGTAAAGGGAGACTATTTTTTGAAAACACTGATGGGGCATTCAAAGGGCATATAAAAATAAGGATTTTTAAATTTGGAGAACCCAGTCCATCATAAATAGCTGAATCAATTGAAATAGTGAAACCTGATGTTGAAAAAGTTATTAGAAAGACATAAAAAGAAATGAAAACTTGAAAGTTTTATATGGGAGTGAAAATGAATATGAAAAGACAAGATGAAGAACAAACTCCTTATATGAGAACAGATCTTCATTTTATAACATAATTTCAAGATTTTTTGAACAGTGGGGTTTATGAAGAACTATCAAGACAAGAGGAGGATGTTGATAATACAGTGGAAGGAAGTGGATTTAATATTTAAAAAATAATCTTTTTAGATATACACATTCTAAAATCAAACCCTCTAAAAGCTTCTTTGCAAATTGAATTACCAAAAGAAATAAACCTAAAGAAGGCAGTTGTTAATATTAAGAACAATGATAATAAATGTTTTCTCTGGCATGTTCTTGCTCACTTACATCCACCAAATTGTTATTCAGAAAGAGTAAAACAATATATGAAATATGAGAATACCTTGGACATTAAAGATTTTAAATTCCCAATGCCACGAACAGATATTCCTAAATTTGAGAAAAAGAATCATCTTTCTATTAATGTATATGGATTAACAGACACAAACAAAGTTCAAATATTAAAAATTTCAAACAACTATAAAAATGAAGAAATACACATTGATCCTTTATATTTTAGTGTTGGAAAAAATTCACATTATACATCCATCAATAATTTATCAAGATTAATCTCTTCTCAGGTATTCAGAACAGCAAGCAAAATATATCCTTGTTAGCGATGTCTTGATTCATTTCATACAAAAGAACGATTAGAACAACATTCAAAATATTGTCGTAATCATAAATCAGCTGTAATTACAATGCCTAAACCTGGTGAAAAGATTTCTTTTGAAGATTATAATAAATCCATTTGTGACATATGCTGATTTTGAATGTATCCTAAAAATGAAAAATAATGATTCTCCCAATCCAAAAGAATCACATGCAAATAAATATCAAAAACATATTCCTTGTGGTTTCTGTTATTATATCAAATCATCTGTTGGAGAAAAGTATAATAAACTTGAACATTATAGTGGAAAAAAAGCTTCACAAGAGTTTGTAAAACGATTAGAAAAGGATTGTATAAGACTAACTAAATTAATGAAAGAAACAAATGAACCTATGAAACGAACCGAAGAAGAAAAATTAGAATTTAGAAAGAACAATATCTGTCATCTTTGTGAGGAGGAAATTGAGGAGTCTAAAGTTAGGGACCATTGTCATCTTACTGGTAAATATAGAGGTCCCGCTCATTCCTGTTGTAATCTTAATTATAAATTTCCTTCTTTTATTCCAGTCTTTCTTCACAACAGCACCAACTATGATACACATCTATTTATAAATGAACTTTCAAAAACACCAGGGAATATTTCTGCCATAACAAACACAAGTCAAAAGTATATTTCATTTAAAAAATGATATTCACAAAACCTTTAACTCGTATTAGATTTCTAGATTCTTACAAGTTTATGGGAACACCACTAGCCTACCTTGCATCAAATCTGGGCTTCACGGGGTCTTTTCCAAATATGAATTCATTCTTCCAAAAGAGGAAATTCTAACTCAAGAGGCAATTCAGATTAAAGAGAGAATTCAAAGTAAAGAGGAAATTCTAATAAATGAGGAAATTAATGACTAAATTCTAACTGAAGATGAAATTCTAATTGTAAACAAAATTCAAACAATGAATGAAATTCTAACGAAAGATGAAATTCTGATTAAAGAGGGAATTCTAACTCGAGAGGAAATTCAAACAAGGAATGAAATTCAAAGTTAAGAGAAAATTCTTACAAGTAAGGGAATTTATCCTTATGATTATATGGATTCATTAATGAGATTTAAAGAAACACAACTTCCTTCAAAAGAAAGTTTCTATAATAACCTTTATGAAGAAGAGATAAGTGATAAGGAATATAACCATGCACAAGAAATTTGGAAAATATTTAAGAGAAAGAACCTTGGAGAATATCATGATTTGTATCTAAAAACAGATGTTTTATTGTTCGCTGATGTGTTTGAAGCTTTTAGATCACTCTGTCATTATAAAAATTGTGATGGATTAGATCCTGCCCACTATTTCACAGCTCCTGGTTTAGCTTGGAGTGCAATGTTGAAAATGACAAAACAAGATGTATATTTAATCAGTGATGTAGATATGCTTTTGATGATTGAGAAGTCTAAGAGAGGTGGAATATCACAAGTTTGTTCAAAAAGATATGCTAAAGCAAATAATAAATATCTTCCAAATTATGATCGTGAAAAAGATAGTAATTATTTGATGCTAATAATTTTAATGGATGGCAATGTCTCAATCTCTGACTTATGGTAAATTAGAGTGGGTGGAAGAAAAGGATGATGAAAAGGCTTTGATGAATATTATTTCTTCTCAAGAGGAATTCAATGAGGAAGAAGAACGTTATTATTTTGAAGTTGATTTGATAAATAAATTGATAACTAAATCAAGTTTTAAGAGAGATGAGGTTTTTTCAGAGAACTTTTCTGCTATTCATATGGAAAAGGAAAGTATTGTAATGGATAAACCAATTTATATTGGAACAGCAGTTCTTGATTTATCAAAGATATTGATGTATGATTATTTGTATAATGGCTTAAAGAAAGATTATGGTGAAAATGTTTCATTGTTGTATATGGAAACTGATAGTTTTATCCTAGATATAAAAACTGATGATGTTTATCAAAATATGAAGAAAAATATTGGAGTATATGATACAAGTAATTTTAGTAAGAAGAGCAAGTTATTTTCCAAAAAGAATGAAAAGGTTATTGGTAAGTTTAAGGATGAGTTGGGTGGAAAAGTAATGAGTGAGTTTATTGAGAGCAAAGGCATCTGCTTATAAGTATGGTGATCAGATTGATAAGAGGTTAAAGGGAATAAAGAAATATGTAATAAAGAAATCAATAACTTTTAGAAATTATTATAATTGTTTGATGAATAAGAAAGAAGAATATAGGAAAATGAATACAATAAGAAGTTATAAACATAAGATATAGAGTGAAGAAGTAAATAAAAAAGGCATTAGAAGCCTTTGATAAGAGATTTATTTTAGATAATGGAATAGATTGTGTTCCATATGGATATTATATGATAGAGTATAGAATAGATTGTGTTTTCACGATGGAAAGATGGGTTAGGGTTTTTAAGGGCTTCCGCCATGTTTTTTCTCAATAGTGTTGTGGTTACCAGATTCGCAAACCACCATTCAGGTCCCTTAGGTGAGGTATCTCGGTAAGTGCATGTGTAGTTAGGCCCAAACCCGTTGTCTAGTGGGAATACATGTCATTTATACGTGCTGCGACTCTTCAGGATAGCCGTTTTTCTTTTACTATCTTTATTTTGGACCAATCGCCACCATCACAACAACAACCACCAACCACAACGCCGCTTCACCACAACCGCCATGACCTTTACCGTCGCAACTCGCCACCATCGCATCACCGTCATCTCGCGCCACTCATGGGCACCGATGCTGGACTCGTGTAGGGCGCACGTTGAACAGCGTGTACAAAATCACGGATTTTCTGCTTCAAAAACGGATCCAAAACGACACACGCCCACTTTTTGCCGTCCAATCGGTGAGCGAGGGGCGACCCCCGCCCCAGGGCGATCGATATATGCAAATTTGTGGATCAAAAAGCCTTCACGCCCACTTTTTGTCGGGCCAATGGGGAGCGAGTTGAAAGGTCAAAGGGAGGGGGTCAAAGGCGAAGTTACGGGGGGATAAAAGGACGGTGTTCGTCAGTAAAAGAGAAGTAGTAAGAAGTCGGAACGAGGAAGAAGGGAGTCGTAAAGGTCGGAACGAGGCGAAGGAGAGTCGGAACGGAGGGGACGAGCTGTGGAGAGGCGGCGAGTCGGACGAAGGGTGCTCGCGTCGTGCAAGGAGCTGCGCGCCCGAGGGAGGCCGGCAGCGCGACCTGGCCGAGGTGGAGACGCTCGTCGCACATAATAAAGATCCTCTATACCCCGAGCATCAGCAACCCCCCTCCTGTTTCCCCCCGCGCTGAGATAGTGCGACCAAGGGGGCCCCTTTTCCCACCCCCTGCCTGACACTGTCCGCGAGGCCCGCGGAGTGAGGCGCCATCGCCGCTCCGCGTCTCATCACCAGACGGGTAGGCCCGACCAGGTCTCGGCTCCAGGCCTACCTCATTCTTGAGGGTATTTCTTTTCCTTGGTTTTGGGTATGTGTTGTCGGCGCCGTCTGTGAAGTAGAATTGTATAAGTGTTGCCGTGTGCTCGGTAGTCGGTATTAGCTCTGCACTGTGTTTTCACTTTTATGTTTGCTTTTTGTGTAAATGGAATTGTGTTTTCTTTTTTGTGTGCATTTGGTGGAATTGTATTTGTGTGCTTTCCGTTCGTCACGAATAAATGTGCTTTATTGTTGAACTGTTCTCCCGCTTCGCTTCGTCTTTTCCTCCATTGAATCCCCATCTTGCTTCACGTAAAGGGTTGGTAGTGGGCTGAATACGCCCGATAATTAATCGAACCGTCGAGGTCGACGATAACACCGCTCGGTTATTCTGATAGTACGGAACGGGTCGCTTAAGTGGCCCGTGTCCGAAGTCGACCTGCGGCGAGGTGCGATCGCCCGGTCTACCCTCCGCGTGGGTACTTAGGTAGTTCGAATTTGGCGAGCAACCCTATCCCACGCCGGGGCTGATTGGCTCGATCGCGGTGAGACCGAAAGGTCCACCCGTGACTGGTTCCCGGCGTTAGTCCGAGAGGGTCACGACTGGATTGTCCGTCCGGTGGGCGACGCGCCGCGATTCGAGTTACGTGGCCATCGCACGCCGGCGGGCGCGAAGACCGCAACACTGGTGTCAGGTCGTGCGATACAAATTCATCGCCCTCCTCGCGGCACTGGTATCGGAGAACAGGAAAACGGGCTCTCCTATCTCCGGCTAAATTTACGGGAATCGGTCCAGGGGTGAGAGAAGCGACCCCCGATTCCCTCCAAATTTCGAGCGAGCTAAATTAACCCTTCACGAGAAGCAAGATGGCGTCTCAAGGCGAGCGGGAGCCGGGGGTATAAGAAATGTATATGTGTAATAATGTAGAGTCCATGGCCCAGGATGGAATCCCCGAGCAGGAAATGTTGATTGTGCAGGAACACGGACTCGCCCAACTGAACCCAGGGCCCGAGGTGGGTGCGGCCGCGGTGTATGACACCTTCCCCCCCCTCTCCACCAAAACCCTTGCTAAAACGGTTCAGCTGAGTGCATCCAACATGGCCCAGCTATGCGCCATGCTGGCGGCAATGAACGAAAAGATGAATGCGAAAATGATCGAAAAAATGGATGCAAACACAAATGAAATGAAAAACGAAATGAAAGGCATGAACGAAAAGATGGATGCGAATGCACAACAAATAATCGAAAAGATGGATACAAACGCAAATGAAATTATAAACGAAATGAAAGGCATGAACAAGCACATGAAGGAAGAAACGAAAAAGCTCCGGGGTGAGACGCAGAACATGGGCCGATGCCTGCAGGCGGGCATGAAGGCCGTGACCAGGGAGCTGGGAATGGCGACTCCACGTGTGGGAGCAAACGAGCTGGGTGGGGGTGCAACGGCTGACAGGCCCGCGGTGGAGGCGGGTGAAAAAATAATTCGTGGAACGTGTTGGGCGAGGGTCGTGACGATGACCGAAAGGGAAAAATTAAATGGGGAGACCAAAACGTGTGAGACGAGACACGAGGTGACGACAACAGAAATAATAGTTGAGACAAGGGAGGTAAAGGGTGAAGAGTTGGCAGAGACACGGGAGACAGAAAAAATAGAGGGAAGACTACACGATGAAGACGGGGTAAGTGACGCGCACGCACACACGGAGGTAGTGGAGGACAATGGGGTTGAGCTCGCGGAGCGTGTTGGGACCCGGTGCGAGCACCTGGATGGCCTCCTCCAGGAACGAGGGGAGGGAGTATGCCCCCTTGAGGCGAGTCACGACCAGGTGAGTTCGGTCGTGTTTTGCGAGGTTGAGGGGACGAGTGCTGTGGACGGGTGCACGGAGAGCTTGGGGGGTGTAGAGGCCCCGGAGACCCTTGTGGGGACACAAATCCCCAGTGTGGTTGTCCCTGTGTGTGTGGTGCAAGGCGTGAGTGCGTCCCCGTGTGTGGAAGCGACCCCGTGTGTGAGTGGTGTGGTGGTGATGGTGCTGGAGTGCGTGCTTCCCAGCACGCCGTGTTTGGATGAGGCACCGTGTGTGGATGAGGAACGTGGTGGAAGAGGCCGTGTGTGTGAGTGAAACGGCCAGTATGAGTGAGGTACCGCGGGTGAGTGCCCCCGCGTGTATGAGTGAGGCACGGTGTGTGGATGAGGCACAGCGGTTGAGTGCCCTCGCGTGTGTGGGTGAGGCACCGCGGGTGAGTGCCCCCGCGCGAGTGAATAGAGCACCACGTGTGAGTAGTATGGTTTGTGTGAGTAGTGAGGCACGCGTGAGTGAACGGCCGTGTGCAAGGTCGCTGTGTGCCAGGGAGACCGTGTGTGTGAGAGAGCGGTATGTGAGGGAGATGTCGGTTGGCATGCGGGAGCACGCAGCCGCGTCTCCCGGTGTGAATGTAATGGTGTGGACTGTGTGCGTCGTAACACGCAGGTATGCGTGTGTGGAATGGAGACGGAGACGGCGACAGAGGAGAGAAAGCCGAGTAGCGGCTGTGGTTGTTTCGAGGACCGTGCCGGGTTCGCCCAGCAGTGAGCACGCGGTTCGTGCTGTGCAACGCACGAGACCGCCACGTGCTCGCTTGCGAGAGTGAAGTCCCGGTCCGGAAACGCACGCGGTGGATTTGCCGATCCCGCGGACGGACAAAGTTAGGCAGGTAAATGGATTTGGACCGGACGGGTTCTCCACGCGATCGTGTGTGTTAAGCTCCAACGGGCAAAGCACATGTGTTCGCGTGGGGAACCCCTCGAGACGTGTGGCTTGTGTTTTTTTTTATATGCGCACGGTGACGTCATGGCTGCACGTGGGGTTGGAATCCGGCAGGAGGGGTATCTCTGCCGGATGGTCCCGTCCAAGGAGGGACGAGGAACACGTGCAGCTGCATGACGTCACGGGCAGTTGCAGGTGCAAAGTGCGCGAGCTCTGAGTTGCCGCGCAGGTGCTGGGCATGAAAAAAAAAAAAAAAGGGAAAAACAAGCCTCACTTTCGGGTGTACAGGATTCCTGGGCAAGGGGTGGAAGACCTCCTTACCCTGGGCACAGGATGGGAAACTAGTTAGGGGGAAGGGTTAGCTTAGTTAGACCGACTTCATGGGGCAGGGGTAAGTCCTCATGGAGTCCGTGGAATGGATTAGTTAGAGGGATTGTAGCCAGATTTAGGTGGGGAAATAAAATGATTTATTTGAGGACATGGACAGACTGGTGAATGTGTAGTGGGGACGTAGCTTAGCTACGTAGTGTTAAAAGGAACGTGCTATAGTGTAAGGGACGACGTGGGAGCACGAGTTAGTTAGGGGAGGTAGTTAGAAGGATGGCAGAGTTCAGTGGTGTGTGTGTTGAAGAGTTGTTGGTGAGTTGTGAGGCATGTGCTTGGTGAGTGAGTGAGGCCAGCGGGTCTGTGTGTGTGGAGCGAATGGGGAATGCATGGTGCGATGAGTGATTGGGGGGAGGAGTGACTCCCGCCCAAGGGACCCCGGGGTCAGTGTAGAGTGAGTTAGGGGGTTAGTCAAATTGAAAAATGGAGGTCGTTTTGCTGTTGGTGGGAAAGTAGGCTCGAGACCCATTTGGAGGGGTGCAGGAGCCCTGTTGACGGGCTTGGGAGCGTGGCTGCGAAAGGTGAGTATCGCTGAGTGGGTACCCCGGGCACCAGGCTAGTCGGCCGTGGTAGGCCAAGGGCCCATGGGGGGCCGGGATAGAGTAGTGGGCACGGGTGCGCCTGCTTGGTGCGGGGCCCGGGCGCCATTAGCCGCGTGGGCAGTGTTGTGGGCACGGGTGACCCTCGGAAAGGGGCCCGGGAGGCCGGCCTGCCACGTGTGCGTTTCAGGGGAGGTGCCATGGGGGGCATTCCCCGGTGTTAGGGAGCTGGTAGGCTCGGAGGCAGTGTAGTGCCCGGGGTGCCATAGCGGGAGATTCGGCAGAGGGTCGTGCCTGCCAAAGGGAGCCACGTGTCCCAGCCAGGAGACCGTGTGAGGGCACGGAGAGAAAATTGGGGCGAGGCCCGAAATTGTGAGGACACCAACACAGGCGACGGGAATCTGGGTTGTTAGAACCAATAGTTTAAGCGAGAGGCGCTTGTTGAAAGCCCCGGGGTAGTTTAACAGTTAAATGGTTAGGGTAGATTAGGAGATGTACCCCTCCGCACCATCCATCCCTCGCTGTCGTTGTGGGCCGCTGGACCCACTTTGGGTTAGATCGCCGAACTCTGGGGAGGCCATTCTGAGGCTTCGTTGGGCCTCGACACAGGACGTTAGCTCTCCCTTGTTCCCCTCTGGGAAGGGAACGTAGGGGTTGGGAGTAGGCTAGGTGACAGAATAGGTTAGCCGAACAAGGACGATAAAGCGGGTTAGGGGACGATTTATAGTGGGGGAGTAAAAATAAAAACAACAAAAAAATAAGTTGGGGCTAAATTGGGGTTTGACAAATTAAGGGAGTGGGTATGTACAGTGACAGGCAAAGGCGATAGGTTGGGAGGGAGACAGGTAGGTAGGTCCGAGCCCGCCTTCCAAGTGGCCAGCACCACCGCACTCCCTCCACCAACCTCCACTGAACGGCAAAGGCTAGCCAACTCCATCGGCTGGCCGTGTTTTTCTTCGAGGCGGAGGCCGGCCAACTTCATCGGCAGCTGTTGTTTTGCTGCAAGGCCTGTGCCATCGGCTGGCCGTGTTTTGCTTCAAGGCCTGTGCCGGCCACTTCATCTGCAGCTGTGGTACTTCAAGGCCTGTGCCGGCCAGTTCGTCTGCCGGCTGTGTTTGCCTGCAGCGGCCTTCTTCTGCGGGCTGTGTTTGCCTGCTCACCTTTGCCATGCCATGCCCACTGCCCACGTTCACCAGCCCCGTTCAATTTTTGCTTTGCCCCCCCTGTTCATTTCCATGTGCGCCAGGATCAAGGCAACAGTTTGCAAGCTGCAAGAACTGCCCTGTTGGCAGCTACAACACGGGCCTGCAGTGGCGGCCCGTGCACCGTGTTTGTGACCGTTCATGCATCCATTCGTTGTGCTCATTGCGTGTGCCACTTGAGCTGGCACGGAGACTGCGTTTGTGCAGCCCATGCACCGTTGTGGTTCACTGCGTTCAGTTCAAAAGGGAAGGCCTTGGACTGCGTGTGAGCAGCCAGCCACGTTCCCTGTCACCTGCATTGTTTTGAGCCAGAGACTGCATGCGGGCAGCCTGGCTCCCTGCTAACTGCTTTTCTTTTGCAGAGTTCAATGATCCTGGGCCATGGTTTAGTGTAAAATTTGTAAGTTAAGGTTAAGATGTACTGTAAATATGAGTGCGCCCCCGGCATGTCTGTCTAGCGCCGGCAATTTTATTTAAGTCGTCCGTGTGAGTGAGTTTGTTTAGGTAGTTACGCAACCCTCAGGTTATTTATTTTGGGGACACGAATACCATGAATGTCGCACTCAGGGATCCGTAGGTAAAATGTACTAGGGGAAAACTACACATGATGGCACACGAAAATTTGACGACTCGGGACGAGTCTGTAAAAATGGAAGGGTAGTGTTGTGGTTACCAGATTCGCAAACCACCATTCAGGTCCCTTAGGTGAGGTATCTCGGTAAGTGCATGTGTAGTTAGGCCCAAACCCGTTGTCTAGTGGGAATACATGTCATTTATACGTGCTGCGACTCTTCAGGATAGCCGTTTTTCTTTTACTATCTTTATTTTGGACCAATCGCCACCATCACAACAACAACCACCAACCACAACGCCGCTTCACCACAACCGCCATGACCTTTACCGTCGCAACTCGCCACCATCGCATCACCGTCATCTCGCGCCACTCATGGGCACCGATGCTGGACTCGTGTAGGGCGCACGTTGAACAGCGTGTACAAAATCACGGATTTTCTGCTTCAAAACGGATCCAAAACGACACACGCCCACTTTTGCCGTCCAATCGGTGAGCGAGGGGCAGGTGGCCCCGCCCCAGGGCGATCGATATATGCAAATTTGTGGATCAAAAAGCCTTCACGCCCACTTTTTGTCGGGCCAATGGGGGAGCGAGTTGAAAGGTCAAAGGGAGTGGGGTCAAAGGCGAAGTTACGGGGGGATAAAAGGACGGTGTTCGTCAGTAAAAGAGAAGTAGTAAGAAGTCGGAACGAGGAAGAAGGGAGTCGTAAAGGTCGGAACGAGGCGAAGGAGAGTCGGAACGGAGGGGACGAGCTGTGGAGAGGCGGCGAGTCGGACGAAGGGTGCTCGCGTCGTGCAAGGAGCTGCGCGCCCGAGGGAGGCCGGCAGCGCGACCTGGCCGAGGTGGAGACGCTCGTCGCACATAATAAAGATCCTCTATACCCCGAGCATCAGCAACCCCCCTCCTGTTTCCCCCCGCGCTGAGATAGTGCGACCAAGGGGGCCCCTTCCCCCACCCCCTGCCTGACACTGTCCGCGAGGCCCGCGGAGTGAGGCGCCATCGCCGCTCCGCGTCTCATCACCAGACGGGTAGGCCCGACCAGGTCTCGGCCCCAGGCCTACCTCATTCTTGAGGGTATTTCTTTTCCTTGGTTTTGGGTATGTGTTGTCGGCGCCGTCTGTGAAGTAGAATTGTATAAGTGTTGCCGTGTGCTCGGTAGTCGGTATTAGCTCTGCACTGTGTTTTCACTTTTATGTTTGCTTTTGTGTAAATGGAATTGTGTTTTCTTTTTTGTGTGCATTTGGTGGAATTGTATTTGTGTGCTTCCCGTGTGCCGAGAATAAACGTGCTTTATTGTTGAACTGTTCTCCCGCTTCGCTTCGTCTTTTCCTCCATTGAATCCCCATCTTGCTTCACGTAAAGGGTTGGTAGTGGGCTGAATACGCCCGATAATTAATCGAACCGTCGAGGTCGACGATAACACCGCTCGGTTATTCTGATAGTACGGAACGGGTCGCTTAAGTGGCCCGTGTCCGAAGTCGACCTGCGGCGAGGTGCGATCGCCCGGTCTACCCTCCGCGTGGGTACTTAGGTAGTTCGAATTTGGCGAGCAACCCTATCCCACGCGGGGGCTGATTGGCTCGATCGCGGTGAGACCGAAAGGTCCACCCGTGACTGGTTCCCGGCGTTAGTCCGAGAGGGTCACGACTGGATTGTCCGTCCGGTGGGCGACGCGCCGCGATTCGAGTTACGTGGCCATCGCACGCCGGCGGGCGCGAAGACCGCAACAATATATATATATATATATATATATATATATATATATATATATATATATATATATGAGCCTGGTGTTGGCGCAGTGGTTAGGGCAGTGGCTTGGGATCCAAGAAGTCCTGAGTTCAAGCCCCGTTGGGCCACTGAATTAATACACCAGGGGGTTGACTCAGCCTGTCATCCTTCCGAGGTCGGCGAAATGAGTACCAGTATACTGGGCCGGTGTATACCCCGGTTAAAATAGGTGTACCATATCCCTGTGTCGTAAGAGGCGACCAGGGTTGCGTCAGGAAGGGCATCCGGCGTAAAACATGTGCCAAATCACTATGCGGATCATATGGATGATCCGCTGTGGCGACCCCTAACGGGAGCAGCCGAAAGAAGAAGAAGAAGATATATCTATATATATATATATATATATATATACATATATATATATATATATATATATATATATATATATATATATATATATTATATGGTCAAACCAAGTATTAATCAAACGAAAGAATGGAGAAAATCTCATCTTGGTATAAAAATGGAAAACATAATGAATGTGAATAATATCAAATAAGTCTTATTGAAAAAAATAACTAAAACAAAGGTAAATAAAACAAATAAGTGAATCAATTTAAAAACTAATAAGTTCGAGAATGTAAGGAAAAAAATAAATATCCTTGAATGGACTGAAAACTTTGATGGTTATCAATTGAACAAATGGAAAAACAATTTACTATAATCTCAAAATGATATGTGGCTCAGCAGCTGGTCAAACAAGAGCATAAAGAGAAGTTTATCATTTCGTAATGGAACAAAAGGGGTATCTTAAAAAATATGAAGATTCAAATGTTTTATTTTTAAATATTTTAGATGGGGATTATTGTGCAAAGAAAATTAAACTATTGAAGGAATTTGAGAATGAACAAATCTTTATACGTTAAATGAGTGAGCTAAACAATATGCATTGATTATATGAAAAAGAGTGTCCCTTGGCTTACATGTTTCAGATATTTCTTCAGAATCACCTTTAACAAATCACATTACTACATTACTACTTGAGCAAATCTTTATCTTATTGCATTGGTTGTTTGAATAGAGCACCTCGAGGTTTAAAGGGGAGACAAATAAATATACCTTGGGATAAAAAGGGGGTTTACCTTTTAGGGGGAAAAAAAAATGAATCGCTGAAAATCCCCCATTCACTTACATGGGGAAAAGTGAGCCAGAATCGTTATATTCACCCTACTCACGGCCTTTGGACAAAATAACTGCAGTCAATCACTTCCTGTAGCCATGAATGAGCTTCCTACACCTCTCTAGTGGCAGTTTGACCCACTCTTCTTGTACAAACTGCTCCAGTTCTGCCACATTTGAAGGGTCCCTTCTCCCAACTGCTGTTTTCAGATCTGCCCACAAGTGTTCAATGGGATTTAGATCTGAACTCATTACTGGCCACTTCAGAACAGTCTGCATTTTATCTTGAACCATTCCTGGGTGCTTTTTGAAGTGTGTTTGGGGTCATTGGCCTGCTGCAAGACCCATGACCCTTGAGGGAGACCCAGCTTTCTGACACTGGGTTGAACATTGCACTGCAAAATCCATCCATCCATTGGGACCACACTGTGCAGAGCGTTGGTGCTGCCGAAGCAGTCTCCTTGGCTATTGGGTACAATCCTGGATGGGTCGCCACTCCGACACATGCTGGCACTCATTTTGCCGACCTCGGAAGGATGACAGGCAGAGTCAACCCCACCTGGTATTAATTCAACAGCTGAGCAGGATTTGAACTCAGGATCCGAGGATTCAAAGCCCTCCTCCCTCACCATTAAGCCAACACCAGGCGCACTGCAAAATGCCTCCTTGGTAGTCTCCTGATTTCAGGATGCCATGCACACATTCAAGGCACCCAGTGCCAGAGGCAGCATAGAAACCCCAAAACATCATGGACCCTCCTCCATGTTTAACTGAGGGAAGGGGTTCTATCCTTTGAAGGCTTCATTTTGTTTCCTGTAAACATCGAGATGATGTGGTTTTCCAAAAAGCTCTAATTTGGTCTCATCTGTCCACAGGACATTCTCCCAGAAGGATTTTGGTTTGTTCAGGTGTGTTTTGGCAAACTCCCATCAGGCTTTCTTGTGTCTATCTCTGTCTCTGTCTCTCTCTCTCTCAGCAGTGGGGTCCTCCTGGGTCTCCGACCACAGAACCCCCTTTCATTGAGTTAGCGATAGATGATGACTGAGTTGAAAATGACGTACCTTGTGTCTGAAGGTCAGCTTGAATCTGTTTGGTGGTTGATCGAGGTGCTTTATCCACCATTCGAACAATCCTTCACTGCAATCTTCGATCAAGTTTTCCCTTGCTGTCATGTCCAGGGAGGTTGGCTGCAGTGCCATCGGCCCTAAACTTCCTGATCGCATTGTGTATGGTGGACACAGGAATATCAAGGTCTCGAGATGGACCTGTAGCCTTGAGATTGTCTATGCTTGGTTACAATCTCATGTCTGACCTCCTCAGACAATTCTCTGGTTTTCTTTCTTTTCTCCGTGCTCATTGTGGTGCAAACAGTGACACAAAACAGCAGAATGACTCCTTTTCTCCATTCAAACTGGTTGAATGAGTGATTTTTATATTGCAGGCACCTGCAACTCACCATAGCCCAGCAGACACACTACGTCAGTATGAAAGATTCACGACGTCGGGAATAGGCCGCTTGGTTGTACAACCATATCACGACGTGGTGCTGCCGCAGCGCGCAGCACGATTATCCAAAACTGCTTTTTCTGCCTCATGCGTTTACAGAGTGAGCGCTTTTCCACCTCGTGACGTGTGTGGTTGTGTCTGCCTTTCACCGGAGGAGAGATCTGATTGGCTAATTGCTATTTCTGCATCATGAGCCGCCATTTATAAAGTTTTGTTAAACTTGTGAACTTTCCCCTGTTTCTGAGTGTGGCAGAGACAATCCGCTTTAATTGCAGAATACTTTCGCTTTTTTAGTTTAAATTATCTTCCGCTGTGATCATTTTTGGTAAGTATAATATTATAAATCGATTTTATGTGTCTTAGCTTTTGTTTTTGGACGTTTTAAGATCACAGAATCCATGATGTGTTCCTGTTACTGGTGTGCTGGAATCTATATAGTTACATTCAATGGAAACTCTCCCGGGCCCTTCGGGGAACTCTATCGTGGTTTGAGCCTTGGACTCGAACGTGCATCTGACGATCGAATCCTCTAATACCCGATTTCATCATTTGTTTAGCACGTTTAGCTGTCGCTGATATGGCCCTGATCGTGTGGAGAAATCGACGGTAAATATAATCACTTCATTTTACTGCGGGCCTGGTGAAAAAAAAAAAAACGGTCTGCGGCAAAAAGGGAACTCTGCAAAAAATTACTTTGGACAAGTTTAATTGGTTCAGAACCTTTTAAAATATTTTTCTGGTGTGGATAATGCTTCGGCCGTTTGGGTCCAACAAATTACCGCAGTGTTCCACAATGTAACAAATTTAAAGTTTCACCACCCTTAAAAAGCCTCAATTAATATTACTTTTTATAACATATTATTTTTGTCCTCTTTTAACGAGTTAGGCCTAACCAAAGGTCAGGTATGGGAGCATGTGCCAGAACAGCGCGTCGCTGCGTCCACTTTCCGCCGGTACTCCAGGGGCCTCCGTCTGGCCATCCCCCAGGCAGATGCAAGGCCCATCCCCATCTTCTTGAGATGATGGTCAACCTGCTGCAACCATGAGACACATGGTCAGCCTACTGGCCTCCTCCACTCATGAGACTCCCTCGCTGAGAGAATCTGGTGAGCAGGATCAGCGTCAGGAAAACGAGCCACATGTCCATACAGCCGCAACTGACGCTCACGGACTATGCAGGTAACAAATCTCATCCGAGTCTCTCTCAGCAACCGCTCGTTGGACACAAAATCCGACCAGCGATAGCCAAGGATTCTCCGAAGAGACCTGGTACCAAAGGAATTAAGTCTCCGTCTCAGATCCTTGGTCAGAGCCCAAGTCTCACATCCATAGAGCAAGACGAAGCACCAAGGACCTGAAGACTCGGACTTTCGTCCTCCCGCACAGGTACCGGCAGCGCCACACCCCATGATCCAGTGAATCCATGACTCCCCAGGCCCGACCCAGACGTCTATTGACCTCTGACTCGCAGCCAGCAGAGACATGAATATCACTGCCAAGGTAAGTGAATCTCTCCACGACCTCAACATCCTCACCGCAAACAGACACAGACAGGACAGCAGCATCCAAGATGTCACCGAAAGCCTGGATCTTAGTTTTGACCCAAGAAACCCGTAATCCCAACGGCTCCGACTCCTCATTCAGCACCTCGAGGGCCCCCAAGAGGATGTCTAAAGTCTCCGCAAAGATGACTGCATCATCTGCAAAATCAAGGTCTGAGATCTTGACATTCCCAAACGATGCACCGCAACTTGATATCTCCGACATCCTCCCTAAAATCCAGTCCATACAAGTGCTGAAAAGTGGGGGGGCAAGTACACATCCCTGACGAACTCCAGTAACAACTGGAAATAAGTCAGAGATGGTACCACCACACTTCACAGCACTCTCAGTACCAGAGTAGAGTTCAGACATCAGATCGATCAGTTTTGGTGGCACCCCACGAAGACCAAGAATCCTCCAGAGGACATCCCGATTAACTGAATCAAACGCTTTACAGAGATCAACATAGGCTGCAAGCAGCCCCTGCCGAAACTCTCGTCTGCGTTCGGTGAGGACACGAAGTGCAAGGATACGGTCAATCGTTGACCTCTTTGGTGTAAAGCCTGACTGCTCTGGACGCTGGTGCTCAAGCAGATGGTGGCGAACCCGATCAAGAATTATCCGAGCAAAGACCTTGCCCGGCACTGAGAGCAGCGTCACCCCTCGGTAGTTGTTGCAGTCTTGGCGATCACCCTTCCCTTTCCAGAGAGGGACAACAAGGCCCCTCTTCCAGTCAGTTGGGATGATGCCTGTGTTCCAGGCAGAGCACAAAACTGCATGCAACGACATGAGTGCAGCATTTCCACCAGCCTTGAGAAGTTCAGCATGGATGCCACAGATCCCTGGAGCTTTGCCCCGTTTCAACTGGTTCACCGCAGCCCGTGTTTCCACAAGCGAAGGTGGACCACAGTTGATTCGAGGGTCAGCAACAGGGATTGTAACACCCTTGACATCCAACTCGACAACTGGGGGATCAGCCTGGTACAACCGCTCAAAGTAACCGGCCCAGCGGGCCTTCACTTCAGACTCCTCTGTCAAGAGCCTACCACTCTCTGCTAGAACTGCAGTGCTCCGAGGGATGGGCTTGGATGAACGTAATGCGCGAATTCCCCTGTAAGCGGGACGAGAATCACCTGTCCACAGGTGATGCTCTACCCCCTCACAGATTCCTCGCACATAGGCCTCCTTGTCCACCCTCAGTGCACGTACAGTTTTACGCCTCAGCTCCCTGAACAGCTCAGCTCTGCCATTCAGCCTGGCCCTGCGACTCTGGTCAATGGTATCCAGTGTCCCTTAAGAGACAAAATTCTTCTTTGCCCTGCAGTGAGCTCCAAGGCATCCACCGGCAACATCAAGGACGGTGGTCTTGAAGGCGCTCCACAACTCTTCAGGACCCCCCAAAGCACCCAGACCCCCCAAGTGTCCACTCAGCCTGTTCGCAAACTCCTCAGCTACTCTCTCATCCCTGAGCTTGGCAACATCCAGCCTCGGCTGGGATGGTACCATTCTCAGGATTTAAGGTGCAGCTTTAGAGTTGCTACAACAAGCCTGTGGTCAGTATTGAGGAGCTGAGCACTCCGGTAGACCCTGCAGTTCTGGATCATCCTCCAACGACCGTCAATGAGGACATGGTCAATCTCCTTTGCCACACCGCCAGCGTTGGAATACCAAGTCCAGCGATGAGCTTGTGGGCGCTGAAACCATGAACCAGCCACCCAAGTCCATGACTTCTTGCAAAGTCAAGGAACTTAGTGCTATTCTGGTTCATAGTTCCTGACCCATGGGGACCAACACACACCTCATAACCATCCCTATCAGTTCCAGTCGATGCATTGAAATCCCCCAAGACTAGAAGTGTATCTCCTCTGGGACACTGATCAACCACAGACTCGAGTGTGGCGTAGAATGCATCCTTCACGGTGAGATCACTCGCCTCAGTCGGAGCATAAACAGAGACCAGGGAAATGACACCTAAGGAGTGACGAATCCTTAATCTCATAATACGCTCGTTGACCGGTGTTACCTCAATTATCATTGGGGTCAGTTTATTGGACACAGCTACAGCAACTCCTTGGGTATGGTAACCATCAGAGCGACCAGACCAATAGTAGGTGTAACCACCCACCATTATCTCGCCGCAATCCGGTCTCCGAACCTCAGAGAGAGCTGCAATCCCGATGTCCAAACGCTTGAGCTCAGATGATAACAGAGACAGGTGATAATCCTCTCTTAGGGATAGGACATTCCAGGCACCCACCCGAAGGGACCGCCTCAGGTTAACCCAAGGAGACCGCCGTCTGGTGGACTACACCTCAGCACCACTCCGACACACTCTCCCGCAATCTGACCCAGGGATGTTACCCCGTGGTTTCCCTCCTATCATCAAAGATTGGGGGTCCCGAAGGCTTTGCCCCAATCCCGTCATCCGGCGAGCTGCCCTGCGAAGGGAAGCTGCACAGGAGGTACTCCCACGGAGTGGGTTTTCAGATTTTTTTGCGTTTTTGCGTTTTGCGGAATGAAGGGTTTTACGGTGGCCAGAGTGCAAATCCTGCCACCAACCTCCTAATAATAAGTGACCCAACTGCAGGAGGACGTCCGCAGACACAGTTGGGCACTAGATATGGATGGCCGTTTGCTCACAAGGAGTTCCTCCGCCCTTTGACAGGTTTTGTTTTTAATCCTGCTGGGTGTCCATATCCAAACACCCTCCTCACCAGAAAACCTGGTGGGGGAGACGGTTTAGTCGCCGACAACCCGACCATGGAACAGGTTCGTACAGGTTTACATGGTACCTGTAGCAGGTCACAGATCGAACCTGACCTGACTAACCAAAGGCAAAAGGAAAACAATTGTCAGTTGTTCGCCGAAAAATGTGAAGTTTTGTCAGAAAAAATATTAACCCTTTGGCCGCCGACAAACTGCCGTTTGCAACAATGAAGCCTTCATTGCGGTTGTTCGTTACTTGGGGCGTTGTTCAAGTTTTTCGGTGCACAATTGTTTTCCTTTGATAAAATGGTTATCAAAAGACATCACAATAACTTTATATTGTACAGAATAATATTAATTGAGGCTTATTAAGGGCAGTGGAACTTTAAATTTGTTACATTGCGGAACAATGCGGTAATTCGTCGGACCGAATGCTTCTGAAACCTGGCCTTGTTAAGTACGTGATTTTTTTTTTATATACCTTGTCGAGGCTCGTATGAGAGCAAACACACAACGCACAGCAAGGGGGCATGAGACAAGAGGGGCGGGAGTGGAAGGGACAAAACAGTGGAGAACAGACACATTAGGTGATCTGTGGAAGAGAGAGGGATGGGGATGGGACGGGGAACATGGGGAAGAGAAGATGGACATTACAGGGACTTTCAGGAAGGAAAGCAGGGGAATTGAAGGAAGTGGGCTTGGGTGGATTATCGGGGGTAGAAAAGATCGAGGATTTGGATGGGGGATGATAAGAGGTGGTGGTGAACAGCTGTTTTGAAAGCCTGGAGGGAAGAATGGGAAAGAATAGAGTGAGGGAGTTCATTCCAAAGGTGGGAAAAAAGAGGAATGAAAGAGTGAAGGTGAGCAGCGATTCGTGATTTTGGTAGTTTTACCAGAAGGGGGTTGTTGGCGGACCTTGAGCGCCCTGTGGAAATGTGGTGGGGACAAATCGCAGAGAGAGAGAGAGAGCAGGGGGGGCAAGGCTGGAGAGGAGTCGGTAGAAGACAGAAAGACCACCGACCAACCTGCGGTGATTGAGTGAGAGGCCCAAAGACTGAGCTTCATTGCGGGAAATGCCGATGATCCTAAATGCCCTGGTTTCGACAGCGTGAAGCCGAGAAAGGTGGGAGGCAGGAGCACCAGCCCAGAGGGGAGAGCAGTACTCCATCATGCTATGGACAAAAGCTTTGTTATTTGTTTGTGATGTTATTACTGTATTTTTAGAGTTACTTGAGAAAGCTCATTAGAGCTCATGTATTTTAGATATGGGGCTAGTCGTACTATTCAGCGATTAGGCCTTGTAGTCACAAGCGACTGAAATACAGGCATGATGGCCTTGTATGTCATATCCACTACTGCAGGGCCAATATGCCTGTATTTCATGCAGGTGTGCATATGGGGTGGCCCATATGAAAAAGTATGAGCCCTGGGGATCCCTGAACCTTCAATTTTTCCCAAAAATACACCTCAGAGTGAACCAAATTGAATTTATTTTTCAAAATTTGAGGCGAGAACCCCCAGTCAGTGGTATTGTGCCTCTGCCGGCTTTGCCCGCCACACATTGTGCCCCCCCCCCAGTTCAAGTTTTACAAAAACACCTCTGTATTTCAGTCACTTGTGTCCAGAACATAGATCTTATTAAGTACCTTCGTAAACAGTAAAAGACAGTCATTTACTGGGTGTATGAACATTTCGGTCCCTCACCATTTTGCTCCTTATTGTATGACCATTATAGTCAAAGTGAAAATGACCATTTCAGACCCTATGCAATTACCACTTTGGCCCCTAACTTGATTGCGTTTGTCAGTTTGTATTTATAAGCAAACTGTGTATGGACTAATTGTTTCATGCGATTAAATTTCCTTTGTTGTGGACATGTACTTTTGA
Organism: Eptatretus burgeri; assembly: GCF_056783735.1. Taxonomy (NCBI): domain Eukaryota; kingdom Metazoa; phylum Chordata; class Myxini; order Myxiniformes; family Myxinidae; genus Eptatretus; species Eptatretus burgeri. The sequence goes on along the minus strand of NC_140977.1, from coordinate 1,366,704 downwards.
TCTCAACATCCAAAGACAGAAGTGGAGACATTGAATGATTGTTTTGGCTTTATTAAGAATCACAAATGATTCGAGATAAAAACAAGTTAAAAGGCATATATTACAGAACTGAAAATATAATATAAAACTCGATACAAAATTAATTTAAGTACCACATGTATAAAAACAAAGTTAATTGCAAATAATGCATGACAGGTAAAAATTTCCATATAAATTGAGTGACATATGTGAATCTTGTATGCCAAAATAAATAACTTGCTTTTCTCATATATATATTTTCCTGAATCAACCTGTAATAATTAGTGCCTTCAAGTAGTTAAGTTTACTGGCATTCAAGACTGAAACATAAATCACAAACTCTTTTGAACATTAATACCCTTTCCCATTCCAGTATCAAGCACATTGAACGCAATGTATTAATTCTGCAAAGGACCGAACTCATTTTAACAGGGTCCAAAATCAATAGTGTTCCACGCGCGTCCGAAATGGTCTATAATTAGGGTCCCATGTGACCATTATGACGAGGGACCGGAATGGCAAAAGACCAAAATGACCTGTATTCATTTACTGTGCGAGGAATGAACCTGTACTAGGCTACATGTATTAGCAAAGCCTCCTTTTTGAATTCCATAGGTTCCTGTTAACATGTCTCACTGGCAGAAGTGGAGAAAAATAAGGACTGCAACTCATGCCATAGCTGTGCAGAGTATCAGTGAGGATGCTGATGCTGAAAATGAACGTGGTGATGACGATGCTGAAGTTGTCATTGTCAATGTAGGCCTACATGTGGACAATACTGATAATAGTTGTTCAGATGATGACAATTATGAAAATAATGAACTCTGTGATCCCAATTATGAAAATGATGCAGAAGTTTACTCAAGTAATTCGTCAAGTGAGAATGAGTTTACAGCAGATGATTCAGAAGAGGAGAGCAATTTCAGTTCAAAATTGGCAGAATGGGCCACGAGAAATAAACTGACAAGAAGCTGCATAAATGAATTGCTGTCATTGCTTCGAGATAAAGGGCACAATTTACCTCAGGATTCGAGGACTTTATTGAAGACACCAAGAACTGTCATTACTGAAGAGAAATGTGGTGGCCAATACTTATATTTTGGCATTGAAGAGGCTGTTCAGAATGCTCTAAGAAGAAGTCCAACAATTGTTGCAAACTCTATTGCCATAAAAATAAATGTTGATGGTGTGCCCATTTTCAAATCATCAACAGATTCGCTTTGGCCAATCCTTGCTTTGGTGATAATATGGATCCTGTTATAACAGCCATATTTTATGGAAAAACCAAACCAAATTATGTGTCAGACTTTTTGAACTATTTCATTGATGAGTGGAACATTTTGAAAGATCATGGTGTGACGTATGAAGACAGGAATGTGTCTTTGAAACTACATTCTTTTATTTGTGATGCTCCAGCGAGAGCTTTTTTCAAGTGCAAAGGTCACACAGGTTATTATGCCTGTGAACGATGCACAGTAAAAGGTACCTGGGAAGGCAGGGTAGTGTATGATGTGGAGGGAGAAATCTTGTGTCGCACAGATGAAGCGTTCTCCACTTTACAGTATTCTGAAGATGAAGATAATCATCAACTTTCCATTTCTCCGCTGATTAATTGTGGTGTTTCCTGTGTAACAGGTTTCCCTTTGGACTATTTACACTTGGTTTGTCTTGGTGTAACAAAAAGAATGTTGCATTTTTTTAAACAAGGGCCAAAGTGTTGTAAGCTATCAGGGGGATTGATTGCTCTTCAAGGGAAGATGCCAAGTGAGTTTTCACGAAAACCAAGAGGGCTGGATGAACTTGATCGCTGGAAGGCAACAGAGTTTCGCCAATTTCTGTTGTATACAGGCCCTGTTGTTCTGAAAGCTGTTCTCAGTCGTAAGGTGTACAACCATTTTATGTCACCAAGTGTTGCCATATCAATTCTATTGGATGCAAATTTTGATCAACGTGATGACAACATCAACTATGCTCGTCAACTTTTGAAATACTTTGTGAACAAAAGCAAAAAAATATATGGAAACACAGTCAATGTGTACAATGTTCACAATTTGGTTCATCTCGCTGATTATGCGGAACATTTCGGGTGTTCATTGAATGATATTTCTTCATTTCCTTTTGAGAATAATCTGCAGCTGTTGAAAAAGCTTGTCCGCAAATCAAAGAATCCTATTGCTCAGATTGTAAAACGTCAACAAGAGATACAAAGATTCAGAGAAAGTATTGGATACAGAAAAGACACATTTAAAGTTAGCAGTACTCAAAAGAATCGCTGCTTTCTCTTAAAAAAAATTCTTCATTTTGCATTGTTCGTCAGAAAACAGACAAGGACACGTACGAAGCAGACATTGTAAACATAGCACAGACTAGAGACTTCTTCAACACCCCTTGCTCCTCAAAATTACTTAACGTAGTATTTGTGCCCGACCTGAGAAGAACTGGTCGGCGGCTGGTCAGCAGGGAGGAATTTGAGAGGAAAAGTGTTTGTCTGCCGCACAAAGGGGGCTTTGTATGGATGCCATTATTGCATGGAGGTGTAGCAGGCCGTCCAGTGTTCATACAGTGGTGGTGTACCGAGAGGTGCCTATTTTTTTCCTCCCCCCCCCCTTCTAACGAGCCCCCACCCAGCGCCCTGACAGTCAGTCAGCAAGACGTGCCAGCAACCCATTGGCGGAGAGCTGCTGCGGGCTCGAACGATGGACCAATCATGTGTCTCCGGAGCCGGTCCGTATGGCCCGCCCCGAAAGGCAAGGAAGGAATTGCTTTGTCTGTCTGCGATCTGCGTTATGAAGAGTGGCTTGGTCGGCTGTTCCTCTTCGGCCATGGATCCAGCCTGCAGGTCATCCACAGGTTCATCCTGAGTCCAGCCATGGGGCCTCTGACTCTCCTGACTCCCTGCACGGCTCGACGACGTCTTTCATCCCGATGATCCCCCTGTGGAGCCCAACATCCAGATCTGGCCTGGTCTAGTGTACACGCCAGGCCAGGCCTGGATTTGCATACTGGACCTTGTGAGAAACCAGTTGAAACACACCATAGATCTTTCTATCCAGTGCCGTTGACCTTACAGGGGCTGGACGCGCCGAGGCTGTTGCGTGAGCGGTGCCGACAAAAGGACATCGTCGCCGCCATCTTGCCACGCTGCATGCTCGAGCTGGGTGCTCGAATCCGACACCATCGGCTTGTCACGAGCCGCATTCATGCCTTCGACACTTTTCCTCTCGTCCATGAGGCACCACGAAGTACTCCGTGTCTTGTCTGCATGTTGTCCAGGCCTAAGATTTATTTCGCTAGGGCTCCCTTCGAAACCCGTATCCGCAGCTCCCTAGTTAAGAGCGGGTTATAGATGAATGATAACATTGTCGTGTTCCCCGATGTGTCCCCAATAAATCTGGCCGATTCATACGAGATTTGCTGCCTTGAATTTATTCGTGCCGCGCCAAGAAACAATCACTCGATTTGTATTTTAAACCAAACTGGTTACGGACTGTGGCAGACTTCGCTCGGTCTCTGACAAACCCCGTCTGTAGCCGGGGGTCTATATGCCCAACTGGTACGGCCCAGGGGTACTTTGGTATCGTAATCTGAAGCATGTGACCCGAGACCTGTGCTGAACTAGCCGGCGATATAACCTCTGAGACGGCGGTGCTGTTAAGCGCCGTCGAAGACTCAACACTATTACCTTAAGTCTTGCTCATTAATATTGTATACTTTTACATGCATGTTAATAAGTAATCTGTTACCATTCCATGTTCACTTATTACTAAATACATACTTTATTGACCTTTCAATAATTAAATTATTACATTAATTAAAATGGAATTGGAGAAAGAAAACAAGTCGTTTTCAAGTTGCATAGTTAGTGGACTGACTCGCATGAAACCTAGATGTACCATAATAATATTACTTTGCTGGTAGTCTATTAAATGCTATTATTGTTTCATCTACACATGAGGTTGTTCATTCATATTATATCAGTGTTACTATTTTTACAATGTCATTTCAAGTTATCCTTACAATTTGTTATATTATTGCCTTTGGCATTTAAGATGCACTGTAGATATGGTGCATATGTACCTGACAATTCTTCCCAAACTGCCAAAGGCCCAGAACATTATAATCGTAAATTATCCAGTATATGCAATTTACTGTAGATGGCGTGGGTGCGTGCAATTTGGGAGGAGGACGACATTGAGATGGAGGAAGTTCTACCATCTAATTGGGTTAATGATAGAGCGTATTTTGGCCTCGATCAGCTAATGCGAAAAGGCTGATTGATGAAAGAAGACCGCCAGGAAAAACCTGGTACAGCTTCCCGCTGAAGCAGATTAAAGATTGTTCAGGTACCGACCATATGATTGCTTTATTAACCAAGTTTTTGTAAGAAGTTATATCAATTTTTTTAAAGTTCATAAAGAAACATAGTTTCTTTTCATATGTATGGCTTTAAATCTAATAACCCATTGTTTTAACATTTAATCTTTCTGTCCATCCATTTGAAACAAAATCTGGGAATCTATTGAAATGATTTTTTTTTTTACATTTACTAGTATGTTTATCATTTTTCATTTGCTACAAAATGTAAAATTGGAGAACAAGATGAACATATCAGCTGCTAAATCAGCTACAATGAAATTTTGGTTTTGTGTTAGGAAATCTTGCCGTATTTCTGGGTTATTATTTCACCAAGAGTTACCAGTGATAATCTTTGTAATATATTTTGTGCATTACTTGTTTCATAGACAACAAAGAAGAATGTCTTCGTTGTGTGATTACTACCATGGACGAGGATATGGAAGATCAAGGCCTAGAGAAAAGAAAGCCAAGATATAAAAGAAGTCTTGAATTTGTATATGAAGGTATGCCTAAAACATTCACATTACCCACCGCTTCCTAAATTAGATTCATCACTTTCACTTTGAGCAGTCTTCTGTCATTGTGTAACATATGGTCATATGTTTTATATATTTCCAGATGACAATTTTGCCACTTGTTCAACGAAGAGGACTGCGGCTGTTAACAGTGAAACACAGGGCCATGACAGCATAGGTATATGCCAGAAAAGTATTGTGAATCTTGCTTTCGATGACTGTATTTGTGTGCAAAAAAAAAGAAATACCATTTATGCATTTTTGTTCAATGTTTGCCTTTGCAGAAAAAGGTTTTGGGCAGAAGAAGACCGCATCTGTTAACAGTAATACACAGGGCTATGGCAGCATAGGCATGTACAAGAAAAGTATTTTAAATATTGTTCTCCATGAGCTCATCATGACTGTATTTATGTGGGGGAAAAAGAAATGCCATTTATGCATGTTTGTTCAATGTTTGTCTTTCCAGAGAAAGGTCATGGACAGAAAAAAGTCAAGCAGAAGGGTGTGATATATTCAGGTAACTTCTCAATGTTGTATTTTGAATATAAATCTGTTGTGCTTTTAAATCTAAATGTTTAATGTCGTCCAGACTTAAAGTGCATATGTTGTATCTTAAAGTTGTATCTCACACATTTTAGTTCCTCTGTGTTTTGCAATTTTTCATGATTGGAAATTTATTTGATATTTCTCAATAATTGAAATTATTATAAATATGCAGAATCTTTATTCATTGCAGATACTGAAGATGAGCAGAAAGATATGTGCGGTGAGTGTGTTTTAATATATGTGGCTGCATATTTTATGCACAAAGACACACATTGCTCAAATTTTACAGATAAATGATGTCTTTATGAAAAGTTGTTATTATTTCACACTCCAGATGAAGTACCTCCTCCACCAGCATACCTCAAGCAATTACCAAGTGAAATAAAATCACCAGCAGCACATGCAATGAGATCAGCCAATAAGTGCACGTCCCTGGGATCATCAATAAAAACAACAACACCGTCCACCTCGCGAGCATCTGCTGTTGATGTAGCAGACAGAATAAATCCTGGTTTTCCAATGACCACAGCTAGTAAGTATATTTTATTAAAATATAAAAAGCTTGACACAAAATAGATTAGGGAAATTTACTGACACATTAACAATTAGATGCACTTAATTAATTTTAATTTATTCCACTAAAAGAAACTTATTTTGAAAAGAATGGAATCTTATTTAACAAAGACATGCATTTAAAAAATGTTCTGTGTTGTAAAACAGAATTTCAGAAAAGGGTCCTGCAGCTTCTTGTTGAAATAAGAGACAGTGTGAAAGGGGAGAAGGATAGTAATCCTCTCCAATTGATAAATGTGTGCGAAACATTGGATGAGTTCGAAGAACTGGATGAAAAGCTATCCGACAAAGCGGAATGGCGTGTAATGGTAAGATGTAACCACTGTTCATATAGCTCACGGTTTCTTTAACTGTTGATTTACTTTCAATGTATATGCACTTTTTTGTGGTGTTGTCATAAAAACAGCAACCAGATATCCAATCTAGCTGCATTGGGGTGCAATTTGTACTTGAGATCAAGATTGTTTACAATTGTAATATACAACACATCTTGATTCTAGTTTATCTATAGTTTATGCTGATCAATACATTTTGATATCACCTCTTTGTGTGATTTTTAGAATTGTGATCATGCTTAATCAAGAAGGAAGTGGTTATTTTGAAGCTTCTGTACCTGAATTTGTTATACGCATGTGTTGATTTTATCATCTGTGTTTTGTCTTGAAACCTTCTGCACATTTATGCCACAGAAAGAAAACATGTGTTCATGGGCATTGGGTTGTATTTTTCTATGTATTTGCTGAAATTCCCGTTCAAAATCTCTTGAAATATAATTGTGGTGAAGGAAGTTGTTCCCAGGAAAATGACTTGTGCAAGTGTTTTCCGGTCCTGCACAAATCATTTTTTTGGAGTTCAACGATGTTAGCTGAACAGAAACAGATCTTTTCTTTTGTGGCCTTATGAGAACTGTTGCTGTGTCATTATATTTGACTTGTATATTTTTGTGTGATAAATAATATTTTTATATCATGATTTTCTTTAGGTTTCCAAGCTATCTCGCATTGGGGGAGCGAAGATATCCCTGAATGTGCAAGCCATTATGAATCGGTAAGAATGTTTTTGTATCTTGCGTGATTAAAACCAATTCTTCCTTTTCAAAAATTTGTTACAAGCTGCTTCAAACATTGGTGTACTAAATTGTTTTTATTTTCTAAAATAAGGGTGATGTCCAATGCTGTGATGTCCACATACAATTTGTGTGGAAAGAATGGGAAGAGACCTTTCCAGAACCTGAATTTCTATGAAATTGTCAGAGGTAATGAATTCTGCTAAATGACAGTTTATAATGTGCATCACTTGAGCGTAATTCACATTGCAAGTCTTGTTTGATGATTATAAAGCCCAATATATACGAAGTGGAAATTCTTATTATTTTTCAGACAGTACCATGCATGGCCAGTCAGCCAATAGCAACGGAGGCGGCTGTGGACACTGCCATATCGCAACATTTAAAATATGCCCTTGATCGGCATGGAGGTGCAGGCAGGAACAAGCCCTCATGTAATAATAACGAGTAACAGCAACACGCTGTGCCAGCCGTCCACATCCTTGATTATTAAGAAATTGCGGCATAGTTCATTGTAATGTTGTATGTTGGAAACCCAGCCTACGCTTACATATGTCGTATAGCAAAATTTATATGTGGTTCTTTGTCTTCCCACAATTCTTACCTGAGGTTGCTTAATTATGAATCTTGCAACAATGGGCAGTATGTCATCAGTAGCTAAAACTTTTAATTACATTTTATATAAATGCAAGTTATCAGTCAATACCTTTTATGCTCCTAATGCCCATAATGTATGCAAGCATAGAATTATCAGCAGTTTTACTAACAATGCATGATGATGTCGTTGTACTTAAAGGTGCCTTTGTGCAGTCAATTATATTTGAGGGAGAAGCTCCACAGTTCCTCACTGGAGCAGAACTTTCTGAATTTGAATTGCTAATTGTACTTTGCACAAAGTGAATTTGTCAAAAAGGTATTTACGACTTTTACCCATGTGGTATTTCTTTTTATTCCCCATTTTAGGTCATCTCTAATGAGATGACCTAATAAAACCAGTCTCGATGTGCGTACGTATGTACGTCCCCATTCTTTTCTTCCGATTTTCTTGATATTTGGTATGTGGGTAGATGTCGATGAGGTATGTACGACGGTATTACCTTTGACTCGATTGAAGGTCAAGGTCAACGTCAAGGTCACTCCAAAGTTGCGAAATCGTCCATTTTCAAAATCTATCTCCTCCGCCGTTTATGATCCGATCTTCGAAATTCCTTCGGATTCTGATAATATGGAACAATATGGAAATTTGGTCGGGCCGGTTTTTTGAAATTTGTTCTGGTTATCGAGTTGTATTTGAAGGTATGCCTGAAACATTCACATTAAAGTTGGAAACGTCCTCAAACGTCTTCAAAGTTGGAAAAATCGTCGATGTGATAGTCAAAAAAATTTCGCCCCGATCTTGATGAAACTTGGTATGTAGGTAGGGGTCGATGAGATGCACGACGGTGTGACTTTTGACACGATTGAAGGTCAATGTCAAGGTCACTCCAAAGATGAAAAATCAGCAAATTTCAACATTATATCCAATCTCGGCGGAATTTCCAACGGATTATGATAGTAGGGTACAATATCTGAATCTGGTCGGGTCGTATTTTTCGAATTTGTCCTCATTCGAGTCGCGTGACTTCAAAGTTGGCAAATTGTCATGTGGCCGATCTGTGCAGTACCTAAGAAAACACTGCCTTGAAATTCAAGATCTCCGGTAATCTAAACTATAAAACTTTGCGGTGTTTGTCCCAAATTACCGCCAGCAGTCCTTACCACTTCTTCATTCTTATTCACATCCATCAGTGATCTACTGACACTCTCTATTCAGTGGGCTTGAAACACTCCCATTGAGTTACTATTGGTCAGCCGGGCTGAAACACAGTCCGAGTTGGCCGTTCCCTTCTCTTCTTGTTCAAACTCGTGGTTTCTGCCGGGGTTTGATCTGAAACCGATAAACCGGAGACCTTGGTCTCACAACTTACAACTTACCGAAACTTAGCTTCGGCTCCCTACCAAGCTTCGGCTTTTACCAATTGTTAAGCTTTGGATTCGACTGAATAAGCAAGCTTCCACTTCCAATAATCTTCGGATTTCTCCGAGCTTCAGTTTGTAATAATCTTCAGCTTCCACGAAGTTTCGACAGTACTTCAAGTGACCCGATATCCTTATATCTGTATGTACGTATGGATAGTACAGGGCATGTCAAGTCGGCTTCACCTGTGATTTTATATCGCCATTTTATGTAGAAAATACTTAAAAATATGTCACTTTAACTTTGTTCTTTTGTGCAGGTACAGTAACGGACAGCACCAACAAATGAATGGGAGACCATATATGCAATTACTAGGCAATCAAACAATTATATTTTTATTGGAAGTTACGATATCCAACATTTTCCGCGATTATATTTTTTTCAGAGATCGATACAATGTTGATGGGGGTTATATAACAAGACGACATCGAAGCCATTCTGAGCCGATCAGAGATCCACATCGACAGAGCTTCAGAGATGACCGTCACCCCCAACCGGGGGTAATTTTTAGTATATGTTTCTCAATTGCAATGGTATCTACTTTTATTTATTGTAAGTTTGAATTTGAGTGTGCTTTTTTGGTACGAATAAAGATATTATTATTGTTAATACTGCTTGTATATTTTTGCCATAATCATGCTCTGTGTGATAATAAATGATTATGAATTAGTTGTTTTCAAGTTGTGGTCATTATGTGTTACTGTGCAACGTATAATGATGTTGCAATACAACTTCAATGTTTTGATAATGGCAACGGTGGAACAGCGGTGCTCCGCTGGCCCCAGACCTACGGGTCGAGGGCTCCATCAAGTTGGAAGCTGAAGGGTGTCATGCACTGCAATGTTCGTTTCTTTGGCGTGCAAAGAAAAAGGTAAAAACAAAAACTCCATTTTATGAACGTTGTGATAAAGTTGAAAAATAACGTCATGCTTCAATGTTGTGACAATGTTGAAATCTGACATCATGGGTGTTGCAAATACAACTTCCCACTGACCCAATTCTGACGTCAGGATACAACCAGAACACGACGCTGCAACAACGTCAGATTTCAACGTTGTGACAACGTTGAAATCTGACATCATGGGTGTTGCAAAAACAACTTCCCACTGACCCAATTCTGACGTCAGGATAGAACCGGCAAACGACGTTGCAACAACATTGTGTGCATGCTGGGAGGTGAGTTCAATTCAAAAGTAAAGGAGAATCAGCTGCTTGAAATCGATTTATAACAACTTCTAAAAGGTGCCAATGTTATTGTCCAGGCCACTTTAGGATTCGTGTGTGGAATAAGCTAAGATTTAGTAAAATTTTCAGCTTTTTTTCATTTTGTTCCACTGCAAACCAAAGAAATACATATGTGGATACCAAAAGATTGTTTTTAATTTCAACAATTTTCGGGAAGAAATGGTGCATTATTTGAAAAAAGTGCGAGGGTGTCAATACTTTTGGCCACGACTGTGTATGTTGTTTTTGTTCCAATCTCTCAATTGTGAAGAATCACTCAAATAACTAGATGGTATTCATGGAAGACATACCCACACAGTCTTGAGGAGGATTTGGTGTGAGCCAAGTCTTGTTTTTTATGTTATTTTTTCATTGATCTAATATGGCTGCCAGACCACGTGACCGAGGACATAATCTTTATCAAACCAGGGCAATTCCACGACATTACGGAGTGACACCGAGTCATTTTTGCGAACTTTGATTGCTCTCGCACAGCGATAAAGCCACTAGTACCTACTCTCTATGTATCATATTGCAAAGGAAGAGTTGCACTTTACAGAGATATTAATGTAGTTCCTGCAAGTTGGATCTTTGTCAAGTAAGTAACATTCAAAAACTGTGTTATGGAGTGACACTGCCTTTTGTCATTTTTTAAACAATAACAACATTTATTGAAAACTCTGCTCTCACAATAGTTTTAAAATTGTAATGAAATACGAGGAAGATACACTAATAGTTGTACCTTCAGTACAGGGGTTTCAAAATTCCAGATATGACCTAATTACAATAGTCCCGTTACGGAGTGACGAAAAATCCCGTTACAGAGTGACGAGTCAATTGTGAGATTTCTCCCAAAGCAACAAACCATTTCTAGATTACGCCAGACTTTCAGTCTGAACCCAGCTGACTTGTGCTGGCGTTATATTTGAACGTTTCAACATCTAACACATTATAAAACTAGAACGGGCACTCGGTAGAGCGCATACCTTCGCCGCCGCTACTTTTTTCCGGGCACATTTGAAAAACGTAATTTAAAAACGTCCATGACGTCACAACCATCAGTCCGATGGACGTCAAATTTGGTGTTAGACGTCATTGAGGGCAGTCCAACAAAATGGAATGATAAACACTGAAAAAAAATCGAAAGTTTAAAAATGACGTCATCTTGACGCACTTCCAATGACGTCACAACCAATCGCGGACTACCATCCTGAAAGCTCTTATTTCACGGAACATTTTAACGTTGGTTTCATGTCAATAGCTCTATTAGATCTGAAGTTATGCCTACAAGTATATTTTGACCTTGAGTGTGACCTTGACCTTGACCTTGACCATAGAGTTAATTTGCAAAACCTGTTCATAAATAAGCAGATATTTTGGTACTGATCATAATGCCTGGATTTGGGACAATTTCCTTGACAAATTACATAGATATTTGAACATAAAATATCAGGATATTTTAGCCACAATTGAAAAACGTTATGTTCAAACGTCAATGACGTCACAACGGTCAGTCCGAACGACGTCAAATTTGGTGTGTGACGTCCTTAAGGAAAGTCCTACAAAACGGTATGATCAAAACTGATGAGGTCCAAAATTGAAAATTTACGTCATCTTGTGACGTCAATTTGACGCACTTCTGATGACGTCACATCAAATCTGACACCACGTACCCGAAAGGTATTTAGTCATGGAACAATATGGCATTGGTTGCATGTCGAGAGCTGTCTTATGAAGGAAGTTATGCTCAAAAGTTTGTTTTTGACCTTTTCATGACCTTGACCTTTGACCCGATCGCTCCCAAAATCGAATCAAATCGTCCTTGGATAATCACGAATCATCCCACCAATTTTCATGCAATTCGGTTTAATACTTTGAGTTATGCGAATAACAAACAAACACACATATTCACAAATAAATAAATACACAGCGACCAAAACATTACCTTTTCGCAGAATGCGAAGGTAATAAAAAAAAAAAAATCTGAACTGAGAAAATATACAATAAACGTATACAAAAGTCAAGAAATTGAGAACAATTTACGAGTGGATGACCAGAAACAAAACTAAGTTTGGAATTAATAAGTTGGCCACATCACAAAACTTCACACGACTGTCCTGCAAAAGGTTCCGTTTCCCAAAGGACATTCAGCAAAGACATAATGATTGCGATGGTCGAGGGATGGCTGAAGAAGGAATCTGACGACTTGGTTGGAATCAATCCAGGATTTATCTTCCACCTCTGGGAATGTATATGCCAAGTCAGATAGGCCCGCTTTTCGCAAAAAAATGACACTTCCAAACAACCATCATCTACTATCCGAGTCACCTGGCCAACAAACAACTTCTTAGATTTTTTTGTGACATACTGCACAGTCACAAAGTCACTAGGGTGCACTTGGGGTTGACTGTCTGACCTGGGGTGCTCAGCAGGTGCTGGACTAGCAGTGTTTTGACATTCCAAGGATGACACACGGCACTCAGGGTGAAGACTCGCCAATTCAAATTGTTCCGCTGTTGAGTACATAGAAGTGCTCACAACATATTTCCTCACAGGTTTCACACAGTATGTTTGGTGTGTTTTCGGAAGCGACGACACTAACTGCCAGCGCTCGTCCAAATGCGACTGGCACTTCTGAATGTCTCCTGCTGCCATGAATAAAACTTAGATCTTTTTGCACTGTGCCGCTGCTACGTGGAAGAAGGCTTCTGCATCAGATACAAGATCCCCAGCCAGATTTGCCAACCAAACTCTCCTCCTTACCTCAACTCTTATCCCATCAACAGTGCCCTTACCGTGAGATGTGGCAAAGAAATTCCAGGATAATTGAATCTTGAACAATTCTTGAAGGAATGTTAGATTGGAAAACAAGAATTTCTGTTTAAATTGATTAGCTGCCCCATCTGAAAACAAGTCAATCGCCCTAATCCTGGGGTGGCACGATATTAGTGTGGTGATGATATTGGACAGGAAGGTATGAACAGCATATTTGCCATGCTCGAGGTCATCGCTAACAATAACGAAAGACTCGGTAACATTAACATCAATCCAGGCGCACACTGTGAATAGAGAGACTTGGACGTGGCTCCAATGAACACTCTGGATTTCATTCTGTTCTATCGCAGCATCAGTTCTCTGCAAAATCGACCTGGACGACAATGCGATCACCATCAACTGCCTTCCTTCTATCCTAAAAGTAGCTCTGCTTCCTCTTGATGAATGAGTGCAATCTGAAGTATGGAAGTTGTTTACATACCTCATGCAGGGCATCTTGCAGTCCCATCTTTAGCTACTTTGTGGCCCGCTGCTCAATTGTCTCCCACTGAAACCATTTCAGCGGCAGGTAAGCGGTTTCGTCGTCGACAGAATACACTGTGGTAAACGTGGTATGGCATTCCTGACATTTTCCTGTCATGCAGTTGTCCGAATCCTGATCACATACAATGCTTCCAAGGAATTCACGAAAGTTGGTCGAAAGTCCAGGTACATGAGATGACAAGGTCTCCAATAAGAGGTGCATGTTTTCGTGATATCTGCAGAGGCAGACATTGTGCGGAAACTTTGAATTGAGGCATACATTGGCTGGACGAAGTGCCGCGAATTTGGAGTAGCCGATCTTGATGTTTGTATATTTCTCACAAAAAAAAAACAAAAAAAAACAACTGTATGGCTCTTGTATTATCATCATTAGGAAACTCTTTTGAACCTTGTCCTTCCATTTCCCAGTCTTAATTCTCACAAGGTCCTTCTTCCCTGGCGACATCCATGAAATATCGGGCTGCTCATAAAATTTCTTAACAGCATCACCAACATCGGCAGGAACTTTGTGCTCAGGAGCATACTTGCTTTCTGTGTCAACTTCATGTCGGGTAGGTTTGTTTCCGACAGCAAGCCGTCTGATAACAGCTTTGCGTTTCCTCGGTGATTTCGGGAGGGCCTCTCGAGCTCGTTTAACAGCCTTGCCGATGCTGGAGCTGTTCTTGTCGGCAGGAGACCGAGAAGTTGGAACAGGACTCAGTGTTTTTGCCCTTCGCCAGACATCTCCGCTGACGCGCACGTTCACTTTCCCTTGCCTTAGCAACATTAGCAGAATGCGCCTCTCTCTTGCGTTTCGCATCCAGCTCCCTGCATGTTTCTTTGTGCCCATCTTGAAAACGCTTTTGTCACTCAGCAGCAGTCAATGGCATCCTTTCTGTAATATGAATGCATCGACAAATTATCCATATGAATTGCACCGTAACCTTCTTTGAATCATCTAAAAGATCATGAAATGTTTTAGGCCACAAAAACTGACAGTTGAGGTTGTAAGCGGCTTCACTCGGCTTGTCCACTGCAAAGTTGGCGGTCCGCCGTGGCACGGTGAATTTGTCTAGTTTTCTTCTTACGACGCGTATCCGCAGGTGACAACAGAGGTGTAGTTTGTACTCACCGATTGCTGGATGTAAATCGATTTCAAAACCACTCAAGATGACCACACGTAAACTTGAAACTTGTCATATGGAAGTAAAATCTGGCATGCAATGAATTCTGGGACATCTACTCTGCCGCCACCTTTTTTCAGGCTGAGTTAACAATTGTTTGACAGAACGAGTCACTCCGTAACGTTACGGAGTGACAAGTTTTCTTTTCAATTGATTTTTTGTACATTAAAATTTTTTTTTTTATTATACTTAACAATGACTGGGTGGTATGAGTTCTTAATGACCCTGGAATTATTTGGTTTTTCATCCAACAGTTAAAGAGAAAAATAAACAAATGTCAAATTTTCGTTATGGAGTGACACGTCACGGAGCGACATCTGACTCCTAATTTGAGTGTTATATAATTAAGCATAGAAGGACAACTCGTATTATTTTCAATTGGTTTTGAAATAATCTTCATACAGGTAGCTTCTGATGGATAGCATTTGTTGACTTCGTTCCAATGAATTGAGAGACTAATGAATTAATAGATCTTTGCATTATCGAGGGCCAATTTTACTGCGCTTTTCAGTAGAATGACTTCATTAATTGCAACGAGTGATGTAAGCCAACAGAGCAACCTAACTCAGTGATCTTGATATTATCTGAAAGTACACGTATTCAGCTTTCATTTGGTACATAACATGAACCTTTTCAGTCAAATTTAAAATGTGACCTCTGCGGATCGTTTCTCGTGGAATTGCCCCTCCACTACACATCAACCACACTGAAACTTCAGCCACCCAATTTTTGAAAAACACAAAAGGAGCACGGAGTATGCCAGTCATTAAGATTACTGTCATGGGCAAAAATATTGGCACCCTTGCACTTTTTTTCAAATAATGCACCATTTCTTCCAGAAAATTGTTGAAATGAAAAAAATATTTTGACACCCACATATGCATTTCTTTGGTATGCAGTGGAACAAAACAAAAAAAGCTGAAAAGAAGGGCACTCGGTTGAGCGCATTCCTCCGCCATGCAATTTCTTTCTACTTTGAAGAAACATCAGCTAACCCTAACCTTAACAGCTCGTTTTTCGCCCTCTCAATGGTGAAGAATCGCTTAAAATTGTCAGATCCGGATCTTCACCAAAATTGAAACAGTTCTTCCTCGTCACACACCCAACATATGTCCACCAAGTTTGATCCGAATCCGTCCACAACTTTTTGAGATATCGTGCTGTAATATCGTTTTTGGCCCCATCTCACAATGGTGAAGAATCAATTTTTAAAATTCTGGTAGTCGTATCCGGATCTGGATCTTCACTAAAATCTAATCAGTTCATCCCTGTCACACACTGAACCTATCCACCAAATTTCATCCGAATCAGTCCACAACTTTTTGAGATATCCTGCACACAGACAGACAGACAGACAGACAGAGAGACAGAGAGACAGAGGAGGGTGAAAACATAACCTCCTTCACCGTTGGTGGTGGAGGTAACTAGTCTTGCGATGCACAGATGGAGCCACAGTGGATGGTGGTGTGTACAACAGAGTTGTACCAAAACTAAGCGGCATCGTTGAAATAGGGAACTCCCTTGTTGATATTCTGTGCACCTGCACACATGCTGGGAAATTGCTCAAAAATCAGCTGATTGTTCCGTTCCATTCCATTCTGTGAGATATTCAATCTCTGGATTTGCAAGGTACTGAGTTTTTATTTGCAAAAAGGAAAAGCAAAAAAAAAAAAAAACTGGATACATTAAAAAAACGATGTGAAAGAAAATGGGATTTCTCTCTTTTCAACCATCCATCTCCTTTTCTCTTCTGCCACCCTTCATCTACTTTTCTCTCTTCTTCTCCCCTTCATCTACTTTTCTCTCTTCTTCCATATTTCATCTCCCTTTTCTCTCTTCTTCCATCCTTAATCTCTCCTTTTATCCAAGGAGGCAACTTATCTCTTGTTCTTCCCCTCTACATGTGATGCCATACCTTTTGGTTTTCTCCCATACCTTCTTTTACTTCTTCCCTTTTCGGTATCTTTCCCTAACCCACCTTCACATATCCTTCCCACATTCCACGTCCTGTCACATTCTGTCATGTTGTTTACCTCCGACCTTTTCACTGCCGCCCTGTCCATGACGTGTGCATGTTTTTACATGTACTCACCATTTTAAAACAATTTGTTTCCCTCATTAACAACAACCAACAATTTCAAACACAACACCGACGTCACTTCATGTATTTAGGCACATCCGGTGACTTGAGCTGTGAAACAAAATCTGATGAATAGTTTGAACCACTTACCTTTGATGGGAGAATCACCAAGTTCAGGATCCACATTCAGCTTCCGATCAAAATCTGTAAACACAAACAATCATACCATGTTACCTCCACATTATTGGGATTACACGTTGCTAACCGAGTGATTCCCGAACAACCCTTGCTGTGTGCACGTCCACCCTGAATCTGACGAATAACTTCTTATAAATATATTGTTACAGGTTTCAGAGCGAGCACGCAGGAGTGCACGAGGGGGTTGCTCAGACGAAATTCTCGACTTCTAAACCTGAAGTCACAAGCCACAGGTAACTACGTGGCCTGACAGGTTGCGAAGCAACTGCGGATGCCGTTTGGGATAACGAGTTCGAGCAGGGTCCTCACACCCAGCATTGCATTACCTACAGGTGATAGAGTTACCTCAATGTATCACCCTTGTTTACTGATGAAGTATGGCCAAGTGAAACAGTGGGTGGAGCACTGGCTATCTCAGAATAAATTCGTGGGGCACAACTTGCCATATTGTTATGGTTGGGGAAATTCACAGAACACCATTCAGGTTCCCCGAAGATCAGTTATGTCGATAAGTGTGTGTCCAGGTTAGATTTCCCCACAGATGTATAACGGGATTTATTCATGTGCCGAGCTGTGAATCTTGAGGTAGTGTTATTCTTTTCTATCTTTATTGTAAACAATCATCTCATTACCACCTTCTCCACAACCGCCAACAACTCCTCACCACCTTCTCCACAACCACCAACATCTCCTCACCATCATCTCCACAAATAACACCAATCTCCACAAACAAACGAACATCTCCTCACCAGCATCTCCACAACACCGCCATCTTTTCACCAGCAACAACATCCACAACAAACAACATCTCCAAAAACAAACACGATGGCATCCTCGACAGCGGCAAAGTGATCTCAAACTCGGCCACGTTGTGAAAGTGATCTCAACCACAGCCGCGTCTGAAGGCGAGATCGGATCAGAATGGCGAAAGGGGCGGAGCCAGCCGGGGGTGAACGTTCAAAGGTGAAAAGGGGGAGGGCGCTGATTTGGGGCGATGAAGCCCAGAGCGACCCCTCCCCTCCGGGCTATAAAAAGGCGCGTTTCAACGCCGAGAGCGTTGTTGATCGGTGGAGGCAGTGGAGTCGGGAGACGGGAGAAGCTGGCAGGTTGTTGGTCGTGGTTGGTCGTTGTTGGTTGGTGGAGGCAGTCGAGTTGGAGTCGGGAGAAGTCGCCAGCCAGAGAGAAGTCGTCAGCCGGAGAGAAGTCGCCAGCCAGAGAGAAGTCGCCAGCCAGAGAGAAGTCGCCAGCCAGAGAGAAGTCGTCAGCCGGAGAGAAGTCGCCAGCAAGCTACGTAACGGTCCGAGCGATCGGGCCCTGAGTCAGTCGAGCGACGCTGAGGAGTGAGCGGGCTCTTAAAGAGCATCAACTCTAAAAGAGCAAGGCCCGTTCGCTCCTCTGAAGTGTCGTCGGCCAGGCCCGATCGACCAGGCCACGCTGCTAGGCCCTGGACCAACCAAGCCGCCGTTACAAGAGCTGCCGACTTGACGAGACAGATACGGAGGGTCGCCAACCAAAGGACCCATCGAGTCACCATGAAGGTGGCGAGGTAACCTGCCCGGCCTCTCGGAGCTCCTTCGGTCATCCCAGTTCCGAGGAACATTAAAGGCTTACGAGTCCTGTTCTTTCTTTCTTTCTTTTTGCATGAAAGTCTGTGGA
The DNA here is from genome assembly GCF_056783735.1 of Eptatretus burgeri. Taxonomy (NCBI): domain Eukaryota; kingdom Metazoa; phylum Chordata; class Myxini; order Myxiniformes; family Myxinidae; genus Eptatretus; species Eptatretus burgeri. Next base: position 1,347,974 of record NC_140977.1, on the reverse strand, counting down.
GCCTTGTCCGTAAGTTGAATTTTTGTAAGTGCATGTACATAATAAATAGATATCGGCTGTAGGTTTTTACTAGTGTCTTGTCCCCGACCCCCATTCATTGCAAATAAATGTTCCCCATTTTTGAATGTCACCTGCTCGTTGCGTCCATTCCTCCATTGACTGCCATAATTGCATTCGGAATAATTAGCTGGCTGATTAATAGCCGATAAAACGTACATCTAGTCCGACGGGGCTTGGCGATTTAAAACCGCTCGGCAATCGCAAACGGAACGAGCTGCTTAAAGCGGCTCGTTTTCGTGCAGGCTCGGTTGAGGTGTAAACTCCCGGCATTTCTGTCTGCGCGAATAATTAGGTACATCGACAATTTGGTGATCGACCCTGTAGCGCATGGACAGAAGAGTTGGCTGGTTTATGGTGTGGTTAACAACACTCGTAGCTGGGTTTCGGCGTTGATCCGAAAGCTGCGACTAGATTGCTCATTCGGTGGGCGCGCGCGCGGCCGCAATTGAGCTCAAGGCAGTCGCCCGCATGCCGGACGGGCGAAATCCACAACACTGTTGTCAGGACGTGGGATTCAAATTCATCCTCCTCCAAACTAAATTAACGGAACCGGATCAAGGGTGTGCGAGGCGACTCTCCGGTTCCATTAAATTCCGAGCGTTGAAATTTTTTATTTCCGATACGCAAAATGGCAGCTCAAGGCGAGCGGGGGCAGGAGTGATTAGATATAGTGTTGATAGAATCTATGGCCCAGGACAGAACCATTATGCAGGTTGAACTTTCCCTGTAACCAAACTCGGAGCCCGAAGGGGGCATGGGGGCGGCGGCTTTTGACACCCCCCCCTTCCTCTGTCAAATTCCTTCCCCGGTCCCCGGCGGATCCGCGCCCGATAATGGCGAATCGACTGCCATGGGGTTATTTGACGTGAGAGAGATGTTTAAGGCATTGATGGGGGAAATGAAAATGAACCGACAAAAAATGAATGCGAAAATGGAAGCAATGGAAAATAAAATGGATGCAAATGCATGCAAGATGAACGGCAATTTGGATACGAGGAGGGGCGACATGGATGCGAACATGCAGGCATTCAGGAGTGATATACGAACACTGCGGGGCGAAACGCAGAGCATGGGGCTGAATCTCCAGGCAGGGCAAGAGGCACTAAAGAAGGAATTGGAGGAAGCAAAAGGCAAAATGGCGAAGGAGATCGGTACGATACGAGAGGAGGTGAACGAATTGAAAGGGAGTGTAAAAGGTGTGTGGTCCGCGATGGAGGTGGGCAAGAAGGACGTGACAGGCGAAATAATGACAGTCGAACGGGGGTGAAAGAAATTTAAAAAAGAAAGAAAGACAAGAACGAAAAAAGAAAGCAAGGTTGAAGTACGCGGAGATGGTGAAGGAACAATGAATGAAACAGAAAAGAGGAAATCAGCCAATTGAAAGAAACAATGAGATTGGAGAATGAAGAACATGAGAGATGGTGGGGTAGAAAACAAAAACGATATAAATTTGAAATTAACCAACTCAAGGAGAGAGCAAAGTTTGAGTCCACAGAGATGGAAAAGCTCCGGAAAGATAATGAACAACTAAGGGGGCTCAGAGAGGAAGAACGACTCAAATGGGAAGGAAAATGGAGCCAGAAAGAAATGGAGGTAATGAAAGAGGTGACGGAATTAACAGAGACACAAAGGGAGATGCAGGAATTAAAAGAAATAACAGAGACACGGGAGATAGAGGGTGAATTAAATGAAACTAAAGACGAACACACACACATGGAGTTCGCGAGGGACAATGAGCGGGAGCTTGGGGAATGTCCCGTGATCTGGTGCGAGCAGCAGGATAGCCTCCTTCAGGAACGGAGGGAGACGCTATGCTCCCTTGAAGCAGATCACGACCAGGTGGGTCTGGTCGAGCTTTGCGAGTTGGGGGGGGGGCAGTGCTGTGAACGGGTACACGTGGAGCTTGGGGGGTATGGAGGCCCCAGGAGCGCTTGTGGTGGCGCGAATCCCCCAGCGTGATTGTCCCGGTTTGTGTGGTTACGAGTGTGGTGGAATGCGTGTTGAAAAGCGCGCATAGCGTGAGTGGAAGGCTGTGTATGACAGGAACCGCGTGTGTGAGGTCACGGTATGAGAGTGAAATGGCGGTTGGTATGCGAGAAACCGCAACCGCATATCCGAGTGTCATGGCGAGGTATGTAAGCGTCATGGCACGTGGGAGTGCGGGTGTTGAATAGCGACGAGGACGGCGCCAGACGAGGGGACAAGTGCCGTGTAGCAGCCGTAGCCGTTTTGATGACCGTTCCGGATTCGCACGGCAGCGCGTGCGGGGTCCGTGCCGTGCTTCGAACGAGGCCGCCGCGTGCGTGAAATCCAGTCCAGAAACACGCGGTGGATGCAAGCCGATCCCGCGGACGGACAGAAGCGAGGCTGGAAATATGAATTTGGATCGGATGGGTTCTCCAGCCGAGCGTGTATGTAAAGCTCCGTGTGGCCTGTCACACGTTCTGTTCACAGAGCGTGCAAAGCGGTTTCCCCGATGCGTTACGCATGCCACGGCTTGCGCGAGAAATCGCGCGGGTTCGGGATGCGAGTGACGTCATCGGGGATTCCGTGGCGCGGGTTACGGATGAGCAGAGCACATGTGCTCGCGTGGGGAACCCCTCGAAACGCGAGGCTTGCTTGGAATGCGCAGGGTGACGTCGTGGCTGCGCACATAGTTGGAATCCGGCAGGAGGGGAATCCCTGCCGGATGTTACCGTCCGAGAAGGGACGAGGTGTGCGAAGCGCGAGCAGCTGCCGTGACGTTATGAAAAGGAGCGCAGGTTGTGAGTTGCCGCGCTGGTGCACATTAAAAATAAATAAATAAATAAATAAAGCAAGCCTCGCCGCTTCCGGTGAACAGGATTCCTGGGCAGAGGGTTGGAGACCCCCCTGCTTAGGGCACCGGAATCAACTAGTTAGGGGGAAGGGTTAGTTTAGTTAGACTGGCTTCAATGGGCAGGAACAAGTCCTCATGGGGCCCGTGGAATGGATTAGTTAGAGGGATTTTAGTTTAGATTTAGAGTATGGAAAATGGGATTTTTGGAGACAAGGAAAGATTTTAAATGTGTGGAGGGGACGTAGCTTAGCGACATAGATTAAAAGGATGTGCTACTAGTTTAAGGGATGACGAGGGAGCACGAGTTAGATGAGGGATTCCAGTGAAGAAGAATGGCAGTGTTCAGCGATGTGAGTTGAGAAATGGATTGAAACACAATGAGGAAGTGAGTGAGGGCCAGCAGGCCTGTGTGAATGGAGTGAATGTGGTATGCATGGTGCGATGAGTGATTGGGAGGAGGAGTGATTACCACCCAAAGGACCCCGGGGTCAGTGTAAAGTCAGATAGTGGGTTAGCCAAATTAACAAAATAGAGGTCATTTTGCTGTTGGTGCGAATGTAGGCTCAAACTCATTTGGAGGAGTGCAGGAGTCCTGTTGACGGGCTGGGAGCGTGGCTGCGAACGGTGAGTATCGCTTAATGGGCACCCCGGGCACCGGGCTAGTCGGCCGTGGAAGGCCAAGGGCCCAAGAGGGGCTGGGATAGCGTAGTGGGCACGGGTGGGCCCGCATGAAGCGGGGTCCGTAGCCAATAGCCACGTGGGCAGTGTCGTGGGCACGGGCACCCGGGGAAAGGGGCCTATGGCGCCAGCCTGCCACGTGAGCGTCGAGGGGGAGTAGCCGTGGAGGGCACTCCCCAAATCTTAGGGAGCTGGTAGGCTCGGAGACAGTCTCAGGGCCCGGGGTGCCATGGTTGGAGAATCGGCAGAGGGTAGTTCATACCAAGTGAGCCACGCGGCCCAGCCACGAAACCGTGCGAGGACATGGATGAAAAATTGGAGGGCAAGGCCCAAATTTTAGAGGACACCAACACAAGCGATGGGAATCTTGGTTGGTAGAACAAATTGTTTAAGTCAGAGGCGGTAGTTTAAGGTTAATGAATGCAAGGGTAGATAGGGAAGTGTACCCCTCCGCACCATCCATCCCTTCGCTCTCATTGTAGGCCACTGGACCCACCTTGGGTTAGATCGCTGAGATCTGAGGAGGCCATTCTGAGGCTTAATTGGGCCTCAAGACAGGATGCTAGCGCTCCCTTATTCCACTCCAGGAAGGGAACGTAGGGGTGGGAGTAGGCTAGGTGACATGGTAGGTTTGCCGGACAAAGACAATAAGGGGGGTTAGGGAGATGAATTAAAAAGGAAAAAATAGAAATAAGATGGGGCTAAATTTGGATTTTGGCAAACTAAGGGAGTGGGTATGGACAGACAGGCAAAGGCGATAGGTTAGGAGGGAGACAGTAGGGTTGGTCCGAGCCTGCCTTCAGACCGGCCGGCACCACCGCACTCCCTCCACAAACCTCCAGAACGAGACAAGAGGCCGGCCAGCTTCGTATGCTGGCCTGGTTGTGCAACAGCGGCCTGTTCCGGCCTTGCCATGCCTTGTCTGCCTGCCTCTGCCTTGACCCCATGCCTGCCAGCCCTTGTTTGCATTTGCCCCTGTGTCCATCCATTACCATGTGGCCAGGATCATCGCGCAAGTTGCTGGGACTGCCCTACAGGCAGCCGCACACGGGGACTGCATTGGTGCAGCCCGTGCACCGTTTTGTGTTTGCTTGTGTCATCCAGCTCATTTCAGGGGGGGGAAGCCTGGGACTGCATTGGGCAGCCGGCAACCTTCTTGTGTTGATACCTGCATTTGTTACATGAGCCAGAGACTGCATTTGGGCAGCCTGGCTCCCTGCTTCAAGAATGGCCTGTAGGACGGCATATGGCATGCCGGGTTGGGGTGAGTTTCCTCCAGCAGCTGAACACATGAAAATGTTCCGTGACAAACAACGGGACCTTTTGAACAGGCCCCGAAGACATCCGACCTTCAGCTGCGGAGCGCTCACCCCAAAATACTGAATAACTTTGCCATGCCCTTTCTCCCCACAGAGTCCATCAGTCCTGGGCCATAGTTTAGTGTAAAATTGTAAATGAGTTTTGCTCCCCCTGCATGTTTGTCGTAGCACCGGCAATTTTAGTTAAGTCATCTGGATGAGCGAGTTTGTTTAGTTAATTACACAGCCCGTAGGTTATTTACTTTTGGGATACGGATACACCAAATGTCACACTCAGGGATCCCAAGGTAAATCGTACCAGGGGAGAAATTACACATGAAGGCACACGAAAATTTGACGACTCGGGACAAGTCTGTAAAAATGGGAGGGGATAGTGTTACGGTTGTGGAAATTCACAGAACACCATTCAGGTCCCGCGAAGATCAGTTATGTCGATAAGTGTGTCCAGGTTAGATTTCCCCACCGATGTATAACGGGATTTATTCGTGTGCCGGGCTGTGAATCTTGAGGTTGTGTTATTCTTTTCTATCTTTATTTTATACAATCATCTCCTCACCACCTTCACAACCGCCAACAACTCCTCACCACAAACAAACGAACTTCTCCACACAAGCATCTCCACAACACCGCCATCTTTTCACCAGCAACAACATCCCCAACAAACACGATGGCATCTTAGACAGCGGCAAAGTGATCTCAAACACGGCAGCGTTGTGAAAGTGATCTCAACCACGGTCGTGTCTGACAGCGAGATCGGATCAGAACGGCGAAAGGGGTGGAGCCAGCCGGGGGAGAAAGTTCAAAGGTGTAAAAGGGGAGGGCGCCAATTTGGGGCGATGAAGCCCAGAGCGACCCCTCCCTCCGGGCTATAAAAAGGCATGTTTCAACGCCGAGAGGGTTGTTGGTCGTTGTTGGGTGTGGTTGGTCGGTGGAGGCAGTGGAGTCGGGAGACGGGAGAAGCCGGCAAGTTGTTGGTCGTTGTTGGTCGGTGGAGGCAGTCGAGTTGGAGTCGGGAGAAGTCGCCAGCCGGAGAGAAGTCGCCAGCAAGCTACGAAACGGTCCGAGTGATCGGGCCCCGAGTCGGTCGAGCGACACTGAGGAGTGAGCGGGCTCTTAAAGAGCATCAACTCTAAAAGAGCAAGGCCCATTCGCTCCTCTGAAGCGGCGTCGGCCAGGCCTGGTTGACCAGGCCGTGCTGCTCGGCCCTGGACCAACCAAGCCGCCGTTACAACAGCTGCCGCGTTGATGACGAGACAGATACGGAGGGTCGCCGACCAAAGGACCCATCGAGTCACCACAAAGGTAGCGAGGGAACCTACTCGGCCTCTCGGAGCTCCTTTGATCATCCCAGTTCCTAGGAACATTAACGGCTACGAGCCCTGTTCTTTATTTGTCGGGAATGTTGGGTGTACGTGACCACTGTGCATGAAGAATGCGTGCTTCAGTTTGCCTTTGTAACCCCTTTGGTCAGCTTGGTGTCAGCACAACTCGCCCAGATGGATTGGCAGGTTCGACTGAGAGCCCGTGGTTTTGCAAACAAGGACGGCTGGGCAGACAGGAACGGCTCTCCAACGGCTCATTGGAATCGTAGTGCAGGCTGGCAGACCGCAAAGAGACCTCATTCACTCGGCTTTTATTGAGCCTGGAGTGAGGTGTGACATCAGTCATGGCGAAGAGCATCAACTCACTCATGCCACCTTCCTATTGGCCCAGTGGGTCAGCTCCACAACGCCGAGATAGCAGCGTTCATGTTTTGGACAGCAGTATTGAACACGTTCATGTTTATGACAGTGTGGCACTGCCTCGTCTGGCGACGGTCCTGGCAGAGCTAATGTCGGCCCTGAATGGTGTCTGTGTGGAAATAGGATGGAAAAAGGCTTTGAAAGGATCGAGGATGGAAAGTATTAGAAATGGATTCAAACAGAGTGTTTACAGGAATGTACTGGGTTTGAGAGGTTGAGGGATATAGACGGATGGATGGATTGAAATAGGGAAATCTTTGGAATGTGGGAAATCACAATGGGGATGGAACATGCTCATACTCAACGCATTTCCCCCATCCCTTATATGAGGGGAATGTACCTGACTTAGAACATTTATGGATTGAACATCTAACGAGGGAATCCCTTATGTGCTGGATACAACTACCGGGAGTCCGTTTCCATAATCACAACAATATTAATCACTGAAACTATAATGAGCATGATGTTGTGGTTCAGACCTTTGTCCGCAGATGATGAATCGTCGACAAACTCCGACTTCACCTCCACTTTCATCACAAAATCTGAAGAAAAACAATCAATTCAAACAAAACTTTCATTCACATTTCTGAATAAAAACATCTCCCGTGATACGTTTCACTGAAACAAGTAAAACTAGAAGGGCACTCGGTAGAGCGCATACCTCCGCCCTGTCATGCCTGATCCACGAGAACATATCGGGCCCCATATATTTTGTGATATGTCTTGTTTTTGAGCCCCATCTGTCAATGATGAAGAATCACTTAAAAAACATTCGAGGAGTCGGATCCGGATTCGGATCTTCACCAAAATCGATTCAATCCATCGCTGCCACAAACCCAACCTGTCAACTTTTTGAGATATCGTGCAATACATCGGTTTAGCCCTATCTCTCAATGGTGAAGAACCACTTAAAAAAATTATCAGATTCGGATCTTCACCAAAATTGAATTAATTCTTCCTTGTCACACACCCAACGTGTCCACCAAGTTTCATCGGAATCCGTCCACAACTTTTTGAGATATCCAGCACACAAACAAACAAACAAACAAACAAACAAACAAACAGAAAGGGGTGAAAACATAACCTCCTTCACCTTCGGTGGTGGAGATAATATATTAACAGTTTATTATTTAATAAGTTATCCCAAACTACACTGTGTGTTCAAGAATGTTTGTAATGATTGAAAGATCACAAGGAGTGAACTGGAGTACAAAATGTCTCGTGTGGATTTGATTCTCGACCCGACTACAAACTGCCGTCCTGGTGATTCACACCCAGAACATTCCATCAATGATGAGAACATGAAGGAGGCTATCTCATCTACTTGTGTTCTATTTGGAGTATTAAAGATCCCACGCTATTGAGGAAGGGAAAGAGAATGTCTTAAGAAAACAATCCCCATTACAATTCGACATCCTTGTTTGTAACTTACAAGTAGAATATATTTGTGGTTCAAACCTTCATGTTGAGGGAACGAATCATCGACAAACTCGGACTTCACCTTCACCTTCATAATAAAACCTGAAACAAAAACAATCCATTAAAACTAAACTTTCAGGAACCACCAGAACGTGACGGTGCGGAGAGAACGGCACGTACCGGGTCCCGACTCCTCATCCTCGGGTGGACCGACCCTGGACCCGCGGTCTGTGAGAGAACCTCCAGGAACGAGCGAGTTTCCTCCATGGGAACCGATCGTGGATCCCGGGGGGTTCGCTCTGTGATCTTCACCGGAGAGATCTCGGTTCATGGTGCACTGGAGGGGACTGTAAGGTAGAGGGTAGTAAAGCACGGTACTGTAAGGTAGAGTGTAGTACTGTGGACGTACAGTAAATGATGACACACGAATCCACACCACGTGTTCCGGTAAAAATGAACCACGTGTGACGTTCCTTCTCCACACGATATTATTGACGATTTCAAGACTACAGATTCGCCCTGAAAATCACGTGATTTGAAATCACCATGGAAACTGAAACCATCGTGTCCGGTCGGCGAGCGGCTTGTTCGATAAAAAACGATCAAACAGAACGGAACGGATTAGGATCGGTTTACTCAACAAGATGTCGGTCTCCACGTGGGAGCAATGTTCTCGTGAAACTCGAACACTGTCGGGGACGTCGTTTTCAGTTTTCCCACATCCTCTTGTGATAACTTCCACAAACGAATTATTCATTGTGTTCGCAGCGGCTTCAGAGTTCGATATCAGGAGGGAAAGGAGGATCAATAATGGGACCCGACCCTGGTGTGTTTGGGGGCCGGGGGGGTGTTACATGTTTGTACCTCCTGTGCAGTTTCCCTTCGCAGGGCAGCTCACCGGATGACGGGATTGGGGCGAAGGCTTCGGGACCCCCAATCTTTGATGATAGGAGGGAATTCACGGGGTAACATTCCCGGGTCAGATTGCGGGAGAGTGTGTCGGAGTGGTGCTGAGGTGTCGTCCACCAGACGGCGGTCTCCTTGGGTTAACATGAGGCGGTCCCTTCGGGTGGGTGCCTGGAATGTCCTATCCCGAAGAGAGGATGATCAGATGTCTGTTATCATCTGAACTCAAGCATTTGGACATCGGGATTGCAGCTCTCTCTGAGGTTCGGAGACCGGATTGCAGTGACATCATGGTGGGTGGTTACACCTACTATTGGTCTGGTCGCTCTGATGGTTACCATGCCCAAGGAGTTGCTGTAGCTGTGTCCAATAAGCTGACCCCAATGATAATTGAGGTAACACCGGTCAACGAGCGTACCATGAGATTAAGGATTCGTCACTCCTTAGGTGTCATTTCCCTGGTCTCTGTTTATGCTCCATCTGAGGCGAGTGATCTCACCGTGAAGGACACATTCTATGCCACACTCGAGTCTGTGGTTGATCAGTGCCCCAGACGAGATACACTTCTAGTCTTGGGGGATTTCAGTGCATCGACTGGAACTGATAGGGATGGTTATGAGGTGTGTGTTGGTCCCCATGGGTCAGGAACTATGAACCAGAATAGCACTAAGTTCCTTGACTTTGCAAGAAGTCATGGACTTAGGGTGGCTGGTTCATGGTTTCAGCGCCCACAGGCTCATCGCTGCACTTGAAATTTCAACGATGGCGGTGTGGCAAAGGAGATTGACCATGTGCTCGTTGATGGTCGCTGGAGGATGATCCAGAACTGCAGTGTCAACCGGAGTAGTCAGTTCCTCAATACTGACCACCGGCTTGTTGTTGCAACTCTTGCGTTGCAGCTTAAATCCAGGAGAATGGTACCATCTCAGCATCGGCGGCATAATGGCAAGCTGAAGGATGTGAGAGCAGCTGAGGAGTTTGCGAACAAGCTGAGTGGAGATTTGGGTGGGTCTGAGTGCTTTGGGAGATCCTGAAGAGTTGTGGATTGCCTTAAAGACCACTGCCCTTAATGTTACCAGATGTCTTGGAACTCACTGGAGGGCGAAGACGAATTTTGTCTCTCAAGGGACACTGGATTGACCAGAGTGGCAGGGCCAGGCTGCATGGCAGTGCTGAGCTGTTTAGGGAGTTGAGGCGTAAAACTGTACGTGCACTGAGGGTGGACAAGGAGGCCTTTGTGTGAGGAATCTGTGAGGGGATAGAGCATCACCTGTGGTCAAGTGATTCTCCTCCTGCTCGCAGGTGAATTTGCGCATTGCATTCATCCAAGCCCATCCCTTGTTTACTGCAGCGAGAGCAGAGGGTGGTAGGCTCTTGACAGAGGAGTCCGAAGTGAAGACCCGCTGGGCCGGTTACTTTGAGCGGTTGTACCAAGCTGATCTACCAGCTGTCGAGTTGGATGGCAGGGGTGTTGCAATCACTGTTGCTGGCCCTTAAATCAACTGTGGTCCACCTTTGTTTGTGGAAACAGGCTGCGGTGAACCAGTTGAAATGGGGTAAAGCTCCTGTGATCTGTGGCATCCATGCTGAACTTCTCAAGGCTGGTGGAAATGCTGTACTCATGTCGTTGCATGCAGTTTTGTGCTCTGCCTGAAACACAGGCATCATCCGAACTGATTGGAAGAGGGGCCTTGTTGTCCCTCTCTGGAAAGGGAACGGTGATCACCAAGACTGCAACAACTACCGAGGGGTGACGCTGCTCTCAGTGCCGGGCAAGGTATTTGCTCGGATAATTCTTGATAGGCTTCGCCACCATCTGCTTGAGCACCAGCGTCCAGAGTAGTCAGGCTTTACATCAAAGATGTCAACGATTGACCGTATCCTTGCACTTCGGATCCTCACCGAACGCAGATGAGAGTTTCGGCACGGGCTGCTTGCAGCTTATATTGGTCTATTTTCAGCATTTGATTCAGTGTATCGGGATGCCCTCTGGAGGATTCTTGGTCTTCGTGGGGTGCCACCAAAACTGATCAATATGATGTCTGAACTCTACTATGGTACTCAGACTGTTGTAAGATGTGGCAGTACCATCTCTGACTCATTTCCAGTTGTTACTGGAGTTCGCCAGGGGTGTGTACTGGCCCCCACACTTTTTAATACTTGTATGGACTGGATTCTGGGGAGGATGTCAGAGAGATCAAGCTGTGGTGCATCATTTGGGAATGTCAAGATCTCTGACCTTGATTTCGCAGATGATGTTTGTTGTTCGCGGTCATCTTTGTTGGAGACTCTAGATATCCTTTTGGGGGCCCTCTAGGTGCTTAATGAGGAGTCGAGCCGCTGGGATTATGAGTTTCCTGGGTGAAAACTAAGATCCAGGCTTTCAATGACATCTTGGATGTTTGTGGTGAGAATGGTGAGGTCGTGGAGAGATTCACTTACCTTGGCAGTGATGTTCATGTCTCTGCTGGCTGTGAGTCAGAGGTCAGCAGATGCCTGGGTCGGGCCTGGGGATTCATGGATTCACTGGATCATTGGGTGTGGCGCTGCCGGTACCTGTGCGGGAGGACGAAAGTCTGAGTCATCAGGTCCTTGGTGCTTCGTCTTGCTCTCTGGATGTGAGACTTGCGCTCTGACCAGGGATCTGAGACTGAGACTTAATTCCTTTGGTTCCAGGTCTCTTCGCAGAATCCTTGGCTCTCGCTGGTCGGACTTTGTGTCCAACGAGCGGTTGCTGAGAGAGACTCAAATGAGATTTGTAACCTGCATAGTCCGTGAGCATCAGCTCTGGCTGTATGGACATGTGGCTCGTTTTCCTGATGCTGATCCTGCTCACCAGATTCTCTTAACGAGGGAGTCTTGTGAGTGGTGGAGGCCAATGGGCCGACCACGTTCCTCGTGGTTGCAGCCGGTTGATCGGCATCTCAATGAGATGGGGATGGGCCAGGCATCTGCCTGGGGGAAGGCCAGACGGAGGCCCCTGGAGTACCGGCGGAAAGTGGACACATCAACACGCTGCTCTGATGCATGCTGCCATACCTGACCCGACCTGAATCCTGTTGGGCTGTGACCATCTTTCCTGCTCCATGTAAGTTCAGAGAGCAACTTCCTGGGTTTGGGCTGATACACCCATGAATGAACTTCTTGATGATTTTATTTCAACAGCAATAGTCATGCTCCAATTACATGTTCCTCATGGTCAACTGTCAAACAAATGAAAAGGAAGGAACATTCGAACTGAACATCACAAAACAGTAAATTCCACTGATTATTATTGAACTAATAAACAGCAACAAAATTGAAAAGCCAAGACCCCAGAACCACGGGCCACTTCTTCAAACACACTTGGTGTGCCTATTGCAGGCCCAAAACCAACAACCAACTCACGATGGTTTGAATCAAATTCCCGTTCGCCATTCTTTTGTGGCGTGAATTGTCTTTTTCCTGTTGTGGATTGTGATTGCGGTTTGGCAAACACCCTGTGGTTTGTTACTCTCGTTCGAGGAGAGGATATTGCATTTGGCAGTGTTGGGCACCGATAACCAAAAAGTTAACTTCGATAACGACAATCTGATAACCCCAATTTTAAGTCCAATAACGATAATCCGGTAATTAGAATACAAATTATCGGAAGTTAACGATAATCCGATAACGATAACTACTTTTTAACGTGAATTCAAACAAACAAGGAAAAAGCTTCAAAACCCATAGAAAAGGCTTATTTATGCTAAACCCAAGAATAAAATAAGCATTATGCATCATTTTAGAGTCTATAACACTATGTGCTGGTTGCCCTTGAGGAAGACCAACTTTTCAAAGTTAGGCCCAGCTGACAGTCTTGACCTCTTGGGCCTCAGGATGTCCTTGCCGAGAGAGAATAGCCGTTCCACTGCGGCAGAGGACAGAATTGGGGTGTTCTACTTCAGGAAGAGGTTGGTGAGGATCTCCTCCCCCATGAAGTCAGAGTCGACCATGCCCTCCTTCCCATCAATGTCCAGCCAGTTTCTTGACCTTCTGCTTGTCAACAAGTTTCTTGACCTTCTGCTTGACACTGGTACGTGAGCCAGCGGCCGTCCACCCAGCGAAGAGGTCATCATGCATGCTGGTGTCGTCGGAGCTGGTGGTGTCGCCACCGTTCCGGTCCCTCACGACCATCAGTGCTCTCTTGACCTCGTCCTCCATGGCGGCCTTGACAGAGACCGTTAGGTTTCTGTCGAACCTGTGCAGCCAGTGGAGCCGGAACTTTGGATGGAAGGCAGCTGCCAGCTGGCAGTCCCGGTCGTTCAGGTAGTGGTTGAACCGGGTGGCAATGGCTGCTACCAGGACGTCGACCATTGGTTTGCAGACGGCGAAGCTGTTCCTCATGTTCCTGAGCTTCGTGAGGGTGATGGCCACTGTGGGAAGGAGGGTTCCAAGGTAGGCGTTCTTCTCCCCCTGGATGGTGTCAAGGGCGATAGCCACATGGGACATGACTTTGGCCCACTTCTTCAGGAAGGTTCTCTCCTTGTCGTTGAAGGCCGAGAGTTTCTCTATGCGGTTAAGGAACCTGTTCAGCTCAGCCTTCTTGGTGGCCAGGATGTTGTTGAGGACGACGATCAAGTCATACAAGGCATTCCACCTTGTCTTGCCAGGGACCACCAGCCTCCTGCCCAGTGCCTCCTCGATGGCATCGCCCACCTGAGGGCTCCTCCCCTGGGCATTGACGAATGCCTGAGCCTTGCCATGGGCCTTCTTGTTGAGGGTGTTGAAGGCAGCGACGGCGGGGCCCATCTGCTTGAGGAGGCCCTTGCCCAAGTCCACCGTTGCCACCAGATTGAAGGTATGAGCCGCACACCTCATGTGGACTGGTAGACTGGGGTGCTCTGGTTCCTCATCAAGGAATTCGCAGAGGGTTACAATGTTGATGGCGTCGTCACCCTCAGCCATGTCGTCCTCGTTGTCCGAGTCGGCCTCAGGCGGTTCGGCAACATCGTCGAGATCAGGCAACAGATCCACCTGGCCGCCATATTGGGTGAAAGCCTTCACGAAGTTGGACCCGTTGTCGGTGGTTGTCCTGACTACCTTGTCCTGAATGTTGAAGCGCTCGTGGACCTGGACCATGGCCTCCGTTATGACATCACAAGTGTGGCGACCAATCAGACGGGTACAGGTGAGGACAGCATGCTTCCTGGCCCTGGTGGTTGGGTCAATCCAGTGAGCTGTCATGCCGAGGAAAGATCGAAAACAAAGAAACAGACATAAGAATACAATTTATTTTCTTAAAAAGATAAGTTTTTAACTTGTCATAAAATTGCCTATTCTTCTATCTACATTATTGAATAGATGATTTTCACAGACTATTGAATGTTAATGTTTCTTCATATCATAATTTGCATAAATTAAACTAAAATAAAACAATAATCAGTGTGTTAATCAATAATCACTTCATCAGTGATGACTGATGAAGTGATTATCGATTAATACACTGATTATTGTTTTATTTTAAAATGAAAGTCAAGCTTAATTTACGCAAATTATTATAAAAGAAACATTAATGAACTAGTCTACATTATTGAATTGTGATTAGTACTGATTAATGATTAAGTGATTATTAAGTTTGATTTTAAACATTTTGAAATTAAACTGAAGTTCAAGTTACGCCAATTTTTATAACAAAAAACAGTAATATTCACTTTTTTGCCCAATTATTTATTTTACTAACTACATTAAAACTTTAAAAGTAGTTAGTACAATAAATATTTCTAAATACATAAATGATAATTACCTATTGTGAGCAGTCCAACAGTTGGCAGTAGTCGCCAAGTCGGTCAGCCCATCAAATGTGTTGATGAGGTCCTCCTCGACTGCCCGTTGTTTGTCATCAATGCACCTGCCCAGGGTGCGGCGGGACAAGCTGACCTTTGTTGGGTTGAGGGTCCTCACCAGGTCAACAAACTCCTCGGACTCAACCACGTGGAGTGGGAGTATGTTGTTGATGAAAAGGCGGACTATCTTGTCGTCAACAGTGGACTGGCGTACGGCAGTGCCAGGGCTGGCTGAGCCCAGGGCCTTGCCGATGGTTGGCTGCCGGAGCCGGACCTTCTTGGCGGCCATCTCAGGGGTGGCGGAGCCAGAGCTGCGTACGCTGCTGTTGCCAGAGGTGTGACGGCGGCGCTTGCCACGGCCAGAGCCAGCCTTGATCTCCTCCTCAAACTAGATAGCTGCGGATGGGTGGGTCCTGTTGATGTGGGACTTCAAATTATCAAGGCTGGTGACATGGCCTCTCACAATTTTCTTGTTCGGGCGGCATTTTTGGCACTCAAAATAGAGTACCTTTTCGTTGTCCTTATCCTGACGGCTGAGCTTGAAGTAGAGCTCCAGGTGGGGCCAGAGGTTTTGGAAAGGCTCCTGGTCCTGGCTGGCGGCGGCTTGGCTGCCAGATGGCTGAGAAGTTTCCGCCACAGACAGAGAGTCAGAATGGGACTCAGCAGTTCCTGAGACAGAGGCTATCTCAATGTCGAGAACTTCTTCTTGGTGTTCCATGGTTGTAGACTGTAGTCTTGTAAGTTGTAAAGAATGCTTGGTAACTGGTAATCAAGAACTGAATGCTGTCAGGTTGATGATGATACTGAAGAACCTGAAATAAAGAGTAAAATGATAAAAATGTTATCGGACAAAAAATTAACGGACATTATCGGACTAAAAAAAAAAATATCGAGTTATCGGAAGTTAACTGGTCCGATAACGATAAATGGAAGTTAACTTCTGATAATAGGCCGATAAAAAAGTTAACTTCGAAAATTATCTGTTATCGGATTATCGCTTTTGTGCCCAACACTGGCATTTGGGTCTGTTTGTTTGTTTGTTTGTCTGTACAGAACTTGAGTACGGTTTTTCGCCGCAATCGCTTGTCGGGATTGACAAGAAAATTTCCCTGTGGAGCGATTACTCATGTGTTGGGTGGGGCATTTATATCTGATACATTTGTCAACATTTTGGCGGGAAGCGGTGAGGGTGGAGTTAACATTAACCACCCCCCCCCCTCCCACTCCCAGTGTTGCAGGTGATTCCTTCAAAGTTTTGAATGATGGAACACTGACCTACAGACTAGAATTCACCGAGATGTTTCGAATAATTGAAGGCAAACGTCACTGCAACCATCCACACTATTGCTAAAAACACATTGCACATAGTAATGAACAATATGCCGATTCACTGTCAGGAATGCAACAATTCCAATGGGGCCCATTTGTCAGATGTAGCTTTTAGCTCACCTGGAACATAGTTCCAGGGAGCCCATGGGATGGCGCGTCCGTCCTCCGTCCACAAACACTGGCAACGTCTTCTCTGAAACGACACACGTAATGTTGATGAAACTTCACCACAACCTTCATCACCCAGTATGTACCAAAGTTTGTTCACGACATTGAATATGTATATACCTATCTATGAAGTAAAAGTGTCAGTCAGTCAAAAGTGCCAGTCTATTCAGTAAAACTGCATAAGTGCTTGCACATAAATTGCAATTCCTTCATTATTCGGTTTACTCTGCCTTCTTGCGTGCTCCCCTGCCTCATTATAAATAAATATCCCTTTTGTTAAATGTTCCAGCTCGTTTCTGTGTTTCTTTCATTGGCTTGGCACGGTGTGTATTGAGAAATAGCGAAACCGTAAATTGTTCATTTGGTCCTTGGTAATCTCCGTTCGGGTTACACATGGTTCGGGCTCGTAACGGCTCGTTCCGCTCGAGGTCCGTCGAGGGTGTGAATTCCCCGATAGCTTTGTCCGCGTGGGTAATTAGGTGTATTGAAGTTTGGCAATTGACCCTACCCCACGCGGTCGAATTATTGGCGATTCATGCTCCAGTAAGGCACCCGTGCCTTTCGGACTTATCCAAAAGGCATGACCTCAATTCCGGTGGAGCCGACTCTACTGCTCCCTCTGGCGGTCGTGCTCGCCACCGATACCCGGCCCCGTAACAATATATCGGGGTCTGAGAGATCTACAGGTGGATTGCTTTTCAAATGCTTACAGGTGGATTGCCGTTTTCATATTCAGGCATTTCAGTATTCTTCAATTTCCACATTCTCTTCAACTCATTTTTCAGATCCTGATATTTGGCCATTCTCCTAATTTCTGTGGCATTTAGTCCAAAGTCATTGGGAACCAAGGCCTCGATCAACAATGCTGATTTTTTTGTACACGCTTCTTCCCAATTCCATATTCAGGCAATGTATGACGCCAGCACCGAAGGAAGGGCATATTCCGTTTTCTTGCTCGTTTGTTGCTTGGCGAATTTTTTTTTGCCAAGTATGTTGGTCTTTAGCATTTGTTTGTCACACGATTTCTGTCCACAGTTTTCAAGCAATCGCTCTGAATTTTTTTTTGTATGTGTGGGTGACTGGCCGAGGACAGCAACACTTAATTTTGGTGAACATCCAAATATGGATCCTGTGCTTTTGCAAACTCAGATTTAACCAAATTCACAGTCAGTTTAGCTTCTGTCAATTACACGAAGAAAGCATGCATTCACATCAAATACTCATCCCACGTCATCAAATGAACAATGACATCATCATTGTGCACATAAACCCCCTAAAGATCTGCAATAAGATCATTGACAAAGCGTTGAAACGTCGCTGGACCATTCTTAAGACCAAAACGAAGAACTTTATTCTGGTAAAGTCCCTTTAATTACAAGTTCTGGTTACAAAAGCCGAAATTCTCTTTGCTCGTGCAGTGAGAGGAATTTGCCAATACCCCTTTAGAAAGTCAAATTTGCTGATACACTTAGCCTGACCAATGCTGTTAATGCAATCATCAATCCAAGGAATTGGATAAGTATCCGTTTCTCATCACTGCATTAACTCGTTTTCAATCAGTGCAACAATGAAAACTACTATCTGGCTTGGGTACCAGAATGCCTGATGAACTCCATTCACTGACCCAAGGTTCAATGATATTATTACAGTTGTGAAAATTTGCAATCCACCAGAAAGGTCCTCAGATGAGATATATCGATAAGTTCATGTGTAGTTCGCCCACACCCGTTGTTTAGAGGGAATATGTGTGATTAATTCGGGCTGCGACTCTTTGAGATAGCCGTTTTTCTTTTGCTGTCGTTATTTTGGACCGAGCAGCACCCCAAAAACAAAATCGCCACCACCAACCACAACAACAACCACCAAACCACGCCACCTCAACAACCACCACGTTCTGACTCAGCACACGGTTACTAAGAGACCTGGCCTTCGACGAGGGAAAGCAGGCGGCCCCCATTTCCCCCCTCCCCCGAACTAATGGCACCGCCGCGGTGGATTTCACCCTGCGAGGGAAGGGGAAGAATGCCACGGCGGTGCGAGCATCGTCGATTGGGCGGAAGACCCCTCCTTCTGGACGTTTCCAGCATGTTCTGGAAGGAGTGACGGGAGTTGAGAAGGGGCGGGGCTTTGTGAAAAAGGGGGGGGCAGAACGTGAGCGAAACACGCGCGGGTGGAGTTGAGAAGAGAGTTGAGCTTCGGCTAAATCGCGCGAGGGTGGAGTTGAGAAGAGAGTTGAGCTTCGGCTGAAATGCGCGCGGGGGGAGTTGAGAAGAGAGTTGAGCTTCGGCTGAAACACGCGCGAATAAAATTAAGAAGAAAATTGAGCTTCGGCGGAAACGCGCGCGGGTGGAGTTGAGAAGAGAGTCAAGCTTGGGATAAAGACGCGAGCGAGGGGTGGCTTGAGGTCTCGCTCTCTCTCTGTCGCGTGGAACTCACCTCCGTCTGAAGTCTGAAGTCGTTGTTGGGTCGTCGCCGAGCTGTGTCGTCGTGGTCGAGTGTCTCTGCGTCGGTGTGGAGCTCGTGGAACTCGCGGAGCCCGAGGAGCTCGTTGAAGTCGAGCTGTGTCGTCGTCGAGTCGGGTCGAGCAGTGGAGGATGGCGAAGGAGAAGGAGCTCAGAGTTGAGGTCGTGGGAGGAGGACTCGACGGCTGCACCAAGGGAAGTCCTTTCTTTTCTTTGGCGTTTTGTGTAAATGTGTGTGTGGCGCCAGTCCGTAAAGTAGAAACTGATTAAGTGCTTGTACTTTGCCCTTTTATTCGGTATCAACTCTGTGTAGTTCTTGCTTTTGTTTCTTTTGTATTACTGCATGATTGTATGACTGTAAAATAAGTGCTTCTGTGTGTCCGTATTAAATGTGCTTGGTAACTGTGACCAGTTTCGTTTCGTCCCTTTCCTTTCATTGAAAGTCCCATCTTGCATCACGTAAGGGATTGGTAGTGGGTGTAGACACCCAATAAATAATCCAAATCGTCGAGGTCAACGATAAATCCGCTCGGTTATCCCTGCAGCACGGAACGAGCCGCTTAAGTGGTTCGTGTCCGAAGTCGACCTGCGGCGTGGTATAACTCCTCGGTACGCTACCCGCGCGGGTACTTAGGTATATCGACATTCGGCGATTCACCCTATTTCGCGCGGGTAGAACGCAGACTGGGTTGTGGTGAGGTTAAACCCCCGCCCGTGACTGGCTCCTGGCGGTAGTTCCAGGAGGGTCACGACTGAGTTGTCCGTTCCGGTGGGCGACGCGTCGCGATTCGAGTTACGTGGCCGATCGCACGCCGGACGGGCCAGAATTCGTAACAATCTAATTTCCAAGGATGTATTCCATCTCCCAATTCAAATGTTTCAACTTCACTGGATTCATCCTTTACGGATGTCGTTTTATGGGCTTGGCATCTCCCACATTCACATCACAACACACTAAGTTCGTACGGCTCAGGGCATCTTTGCAATTTGACCCTGATGTTCACATGTCAAATGATCCAATTTTGTGTCCAAGTGTGATAAAACCTCTGAGTTAGTCAACCTTGGACAAGCGTTGTCCATGTTGGAGAAAAAAAAAAATCAAATCACTTCTCGTTACATGCAAAAGATCCTTTAATGTATTTGCACATGCGGAGAGACAGCCTGAGGCAATCACCAGGCAATCTCTGCTTAATCTACGCAGAGTCAAACCTTTCATTAGCCAGCTCATATTCGAACCGATGCTATTCAGTGTCATCCTCCTCTTCCTCTTCTTCATTCCGTTGTCTATTATTCTCCTCCTCATTGTGATCTGTCCTTGTTGCTCATATTTGTTCAGTTTGCAAAGGTGCTATATGATCTGAGTTCACGACCTTGTCTCCATATGTATTCACTGATGTCCATGCAAGTTTGCCAAACGAGCAAATACCTTCCAGCAGAACTTCACTCAAGTATGTATTCTTCGATGTTTGTTTAAATATGTCGATTGAGAAAAGGCCTCAGGACACAAAGAACACTTATATGGCTTCTCTCCCGTATGCATTCTCTGATGTCCATGTAGATATGACAAACTTGCAAATGCCTTTTTACACACAGAACATTTATGGGGTTTCTCTCGTGTGTGCACTTTTTGATGATGATTTAAATGTGATGAACGTGCAAACACCTTATTACAGGAAGAACACTCATATGGTTTTTCTCCAGTGTGCGTCCTTTGATGTATCGTCAATTCTGATAAAAATTCGAAGGCCTTGCTGCACAAAGAACACTTGTGGGGTTTCTCTCCAGTATGTGTTCTTTGATGTTTCTTTAAATGATTTGATTGGGCAAAGGCCTTCGGACACAAAGCACACTGAAACGGTTTCTCTCCCGTATGCATTCTCTGATGGCCATGCAGATATGACAAACTTGCAAATGCCTTTTTACACACAGAACATTTGTAGAGTTTCTCTCGTGTGTGCACTTTTTGATGATGATTTAAATATGATGAACAAGCAAACACCTTATTGCAGGTAGAACACTCGTATGGTTTTTCTCCAGTGTGCCTCCTTTGATGTAATGTCAATCCTGATAAAAATTCGAAGGCCTTGCTGCACACAGAACACTTGTGGGGTTTCTCTCCAGTATGTGTTCTTTGATGTTTCTTTAAATGATTTGATTGGGTAAAGGCCTTCAGACACAAAGAACACTGAAACGGCTTCTCTCCCGTATGCATTCTCTGGTGTCCATGAAGGTTTGACAAACGGGCAAACACTTTGTTACATACGGAACACTTGTGGGGTTTCTCTCCAGTATGTGTTCTTTGATGTTTCTTTAAATGATTTGTTTGAGTAAAGGCCTTCGGACACAATGAACACTTAAATGGCTTCTCTCCCGTATGCAGTCTCTGATGTCCATGTAGGTTTGTCAAACTTGCAAACACTTTGTTACATACGGAACACTTGTAGGGATGCTCTCCTGTGTGTATGCATTCATGTATCTTAAACGTTTTTCTTTGAGCGAATGTCTTGTGACAAAGAGAGCACTTGAATGGCTTCTCTACGGTATGTATTCTTTGATGGCTGTTTAAATTTGACAATTGTAAAAAGGCCTTTTCACACAAAGAACACATGTGTGGCTTATCTCCACTATGTATCCTCCGATGTTTGTTTAAATATGAGGAATGAGTAAAATCCTTATGACGACACAAAAAACATGTGCATGGCTTCTCTCCCGTGTGAACTCTCTGATGTCCGTGTTGGTACGATAAACTTGCAAAAGCCTTGTGGCACACTGAACACGTGTAGGGCTTCTCTCCTGTATGTATTCGTTGATGGCTTTTTAACGTTGTTCTGTGAGTGAAGGCCTTGTGACACACAGAGCAACTATAGGGCTTTTCTCCAGTATGCATCCGTTGATGTATTTTCATACGTGATAGAGAAGGACAAGCCTTCCTACGAATGGCACATTTGTCAGGTTTCTCCGCCACGTGTACTTTTTGATGATCTTTCCAAGAAGATAAGCGATAAAATCCTTTACCGCACACTGGACACTTATGAGACTTCTCCCCTGTGTGACCGTTTTGATGTTTTTGTAAAGGTGATAAGGATGTAAATGCTTCATTACACACAGAACACTTGTGTGGCCGCTTACTCCTTCGATTCTGATTCGGTGTTTTCATACAACTTTTGCAATAGTTGGACACACTGTCAAACTTGTCATTGTCCTGACACAACTTCTGTGTCATATCCTCAATGACAGAAATGTCTGTGAAGAACAACTCTGAACACTTGGAACAAGAAACCGACTTCAAATGTTTCTCTGTAAAGACAATTTCAAAATATAGTGTTAATAAATCATGATTAGTGTGAAATTATCGTGAAAATGAAAACGTTTTTACTACAATTAAATCAAACATTGGCCTTGTGTCTGGACTTCCTTCTGAAGATCGGAGTACCTCTGAATGCCAATTAATTCTGTGGACCGGGGTGTGCACCATACGTTGTCAAAAAATAAAAAACGAAATAAAATTAATTAAAAAGTAAAAAAAAATTTTTTAAGATACCGACAGATCAAATTGGTATATGCCATATTATCAATTTGCCGTTTATGCAGGTTTTTCAAACCTCAAACATCAAATATGTTATATGGTACATATAAAATTATATTCTGGAAAAATCAGGAAAAAAAAAATCAGGCAATCTTTCACATTTTCTGACAGAAAAACTTAGTCAAATCCAAGCAAATTCATACACAGTGGAGACAATGGATACAAGTACTTCGGAAAAAGAATAAGCATTATTGGGCTGGTCTGTAGTTTTTTTTAGGTCAGGGAATTGAATTTATAAATATAATAATGACCGTTTTTACAGCCATTTTTCCCTGCTGTGCAGGGGTTGGGCTTTTTCTTGAGGCAATGTTTTATGGCCGGATGCCCTTCCTGACGCCAACCCTGGTCGCCTCTTACGACACACAGGGATATGGTACACCTATTCTAACCGGGGCATACACCGGGACCAGTACACTGGTACTCATTTCGACGACCTCGGAAGGATGACAGGCTGAGTCAACCCCCTGGTGTTAATTCAGCAGCCAACGGGGCTTGAACTCAGGACCCTGGGATCCCAAGCCACCACCCTAACCACTAAGCCAACACCAGGCTTGGAATTGAATTTGAGGAAAAAAATTTTGGTGAAAAAAAAAAAAGGCACATTTCTGAGACAAGGAATGCAATAAAAATATCTGCATTCCCGACTGAAAACACACAAACTTTACATAAATTATACAAGTTATAGTCAGGCAGCGAAGCAAAATGATGTGCAAATTCTGGACAAAGGCACCAAAATTTGCACATTCTACCCATTGCCTTAGCTTTCAATGTTTAACAGGAACCACTTCCTCAAGATACAGTATGGTGGCCATCTTGAATTTCCAAGGTGGCCACCATGTCAAAACCTCCAAGTACCAATATCGTGGCTTCCAAGCCACTTTGGCTCTCAATCTGGGTATGTAAACATACATTTTCTGGGGCAAGGAAGGCAATTTCACCATTCAGAATATCACCATATGGATTTTTATGACAGGAACGAAATGTCGAAGCAAATTATGAAGAAAAACAAGCTGCAAAACTTTCCTTGTCATGTGATTTTTTTTATTTATATTTTTGTATACATTGTCGAGGCACGTATGAGAGTGAACACACAATGCACAGCTCTGGGGCATGAGAAAAGAGGGGCGGAAGAGGGAAGGACAAAGCAGTGGGGAACAGAGACCTTGGGAGATCTGTGGAAGGGAGAGGGATAGGGCAGGGAACACGGTGTACAACATGGACATTACAGCGACTTTCAGGAAGGAATGCAGGTAATTTGAAGGAGGTGAGTTTGGGGTGGATTAACGGGGGTAGAAAAGATTGAGGTTTTGGATGGGGGAAGATAAGAGGTGGTGGTGAACAGCTGTTTTGAAGGCCTGGAGGGATGAATGGGATTGCAGAGAGTGTGGGAGTATATTCCAAAGGTGGGGAAAAAGACGAATGAAAGAGTGAAGGTGAGCAGTGCTTCGTGATTTTCGTAGTTTTACCAGAAAGGGGTTGCTGGGGGACCTTGTGCGCCCTGTGGAAATATGGTGGTGGGGGGGGGCGACATATCACAGGCAGAGCCGGGGGGCGAGACCAGAGAGGAGACTGTAGAAGACAGAAAGACCACCGACCTGCCTGCGGTGAAAGAGTGAGAGGCTCAAAGACAGCCTCATCGCGGGAGATACCAATGATCCAAAATGCCTTGGTTTCCACAGCGTGAAGCCGAGAAAGGTGAGAGGAGGAAACACCAGCCCAGAGGGGAGAGCAGTACTCCATCAGGCTGCGGACAAAAGCTTTGTAAGTGGTCAGGAGCTCAAGAGGGCCGAGGAAGGACTTTGCACGACGGAGGATTTCCAGTCGGCGACTGGCTTTTGAGGCGAGGTTGGAAATGTGACTTTCCCAGGAAAGGTGATGGCAGATAGTGAGACCCAGAAGCTTGAAAGAAAAGACTTCTTCCAGAGGATTGTTGAGAAAGTGGATGGGGGAGTTTTGTAAACGGTCCTTTCGAAGAGACATAGTGAGAGTGTGAGATTTGTCTGGATTGAAAGACATGTTCCACGTGTTGGACCAGTTTGTGATTTTATCCAGATCTGCAGTGAGCGAAGAAGCTGCTGCTTGCCGGTCTGAGGGATGACAGATGGTACGGCAGAGGGTGGAGTCGTCGGCAAAGAGAAATAGAGGATTTTCCGGCGAGTCCGAGAGATCATTGATGAAAACCAGAAAAAGAACAGGGCCCAGAACGCTACCTTGAGGAACTCCAGCCTGCATAGGAAGAGGGGATGAAAGAACTCCATTTAGGGCCACACGTTGACTGCGACAGGAGAGGAAGTCTGCGAGCCATGAGTGGAGATGACCTTGAATACCATGGGAAGAGAGTTTGGTGAGTAGGGCAGGGTGCCAGACTGTGTCAAAAGCACGTGATATGTCCAGGGATACGGCTCGGATCTCCTGTCTGGCATTGAGGACCTCCATCCATTGATGGGAGAGCAGAAGCAGCATATCCAGGGTAGAGTGACCTGGTCTGAAACCAAATTGATGATTGGAAATCAAGCCATTGGAGAAGAGGAAGGATTTCATGTCTGAAGCGATGATGGATTCCATCACCTTGCTGATGATTGGGAGAAGGCCGATTGGTCTGTAGTTACAGGGATCTGTTTTTGCACCTTTTTTATGCAGGGCAGTGATGTTTGCAGATTTCCAAGCAGATGGCAGATGACCTTGGGCAAATGAGAGGGTGAATAGAACAGAGAGAGGGTGAGCAAGAGCAGAAGAGCAGGCTTTGAGGACACGTGGGCTGATGCCGTCTGGACCGGTTGCAGAATCTGACTCGAGGTTTGAAAGCAAGCTCTCCACCTTGTCAGGAGAAAAGGATACAGAGTCCAGGGACAGTTGGGTGCGACTGGGTAGAGATAGTTTTGCATCAGAATTCAAAGTGAAGAGGAAATTCTAATTAATGAGGAAATTGTAATTATAAAGAAAATTCAAACAATGAATGAAATTCAAACTGAAGAGGAAATTCTGATTAAAGAGGAAATTCTGATTAAAGAGGGAATTCTAACTTGGGAAGAAATTCAAACAAGGAATGAAATGCAAAGTAAAGAGAAAATTCTTACAAGTAAGGGAATTTATCATTTTGATTATGTGGATTCATTTATGAGATTTAAAGAAACAACTTCCTTCAAAAGAAAGTTTCTATAATAACCTTTATGTAGAAGAGAAAAGTGATAAGGAATATAAATACGCACAAGAAATTTGGAAAATATTTAAGATAAAGAACCTTGGAGAATATCATGATTTGTATCTAAAAACAGATGTTTTATTGTTCGCTGATGTGTTTGAAGCTTTTAGATCACTCTGTCATAATAGAAATTGTTGTGGATTCGATCTTCCCCACTATTTCACAGCTCCTGGTTTAGCTTGGAGTGCAATGTTGAAAATGACAAAACAAGATGGAGATTTAATCAGTGATGTACATATGCTTTTGATGATTGAGAAGTCTAAGAGAGGTGGAATATCACAAGTATGTTCAAAAAGATATGCTAAAGCAAATAATAAATATCTTCCAAATTTTGATAGTGAAAAAGATAGTCATTATTTGATGTATTTTGATGCTAATAATTTGTATGGATGGGCAATGTCTCAATCTCTGCTTTATGGTAAATTAGAGTGGGTGGAAGAAAAGGATGATGAAAAGGCTTTGATGAATATTGTTATTTCTTCTCAAGAGGAATTGAATGAGGAAGAAGAAGGTTATTATTTTGAAGTTGATTTGAGGTACCCGAGTGATCTTCATCATAAGCATAAAGACCTTCCTTTTGCATGTGAGAAAGAAACCCCAAAGAAAGAATGGATAAGTGATTATCATAAAAGTTTTAATATTAAAGGCAAATCAACAGAAAAGTTATTAACAACATTCTATGATAAAGAGGGATATGTTTTGCATCAGAGAAGCTTGAAACAGTTTTTGAGAGAAGGATTGAGAGTAGCTAAAATTCATAGAGTTTTAAAATTTAAACAAAGTCCTTGGATGAAAAAGTATATTAAATTCAATACAGATATGAGAACAAATACAAAAGTAAAATTTGAAGGGGAATTCTATAAATTGATGAATAATGCTGTCTTTGGAAAGACAATGGAGAATGTAAGAAACAAGCTAAACATTAGATTTGCAACATCTTGGAAAGAAGCTTCCAGATTGATAAATAAACCAAGTTTTAAGAGAGAAGAGGTTTTTTCAGAGAGCTTTTCTGCTATTCCTATGGAAAAGGAAAGTATTGTAATGGATAACCAATTTATATTGGAACAGCAGTTCTTGATTTATCAGATATTGATGTATGATTATTTGTATAATGGCTTCAAGAAAGAGTGTGGTGAAAAGGTTTCATTGTTGTATATGGACACTGATAGTTTTATCCGAGATATAAAAACTGATGATGTTTATCAAGATATGAAGAAAAATATTGGAGTATATGATGCAAGTAATTTTAGTAAGAAGAGCGAGTTAATTTCAAAAAAGAAAGAAAAGATTATTGGTAAGTTTGAGGATGAGTTGGGTAGAAAAGTAATGAGTGAGTTTATTGGATTGAGAGCAAAGGCATATGCTTATAAGTATGGCGATCAGATTGATAAAAGGTTAAAGTGAGTAAAGAAATATCAGGTCAGGTCAGGTATGGGAGCATGTGCCAGAACAGCGCGTCGCTGCGTCCACTTTCCGCCGGTACTCCAGGGGCCTCCGTCTGGCCATCCCCCAGGCAGATGCCAGGCCCATCCCCATCTCCTTGAGATGATGGTCAACCTGCTGCAACCACGAGGCATGTGGTCGGCCCACTGGCCTCCTCCACTCATGAGATTCCCCCGCTGAGAGAATCTGGTGAGCAGGATCAGCGTCAGGAAAACGAGCCACATGTCCATACAGCCGCAACTGACGCTCACGGACTATGCAGGTAACATCTTATCCGAGTCTCTCTCAGCAACCACTCGTTGGACACAAAAATGTTACCCCGTGGTTTCCCTCCTATCATCAAAGATTGGGGGTCCCAAAGGCTTTGCCTCAATCCCGTCATCCGGTGAGCTGCCCTGCGAAGGGAAGCTGCACAGGAGGTACTCCCACGGAGTGGGTTTTCAGATTTTTTTGCGTTTTTGTGTTTTGCGGAATGAAGGGTTTTACGGTGGCCGGAGTGCAAATCCTGCCACCAACCTCCTCATCAAAAAAGTAACCCAACTGCAGGAGGACGTCCGCAGACACAGTTGGGCACTAGATATGGATGGCAGTTGGCTCACAAGGAGCTCCTCCACCCTTTGACAGGTTTTGTTTTTAATCCTGCTGGGTGTCCATATCCAAACACCCTCCTCACCAGAAAACCTGGTGGGGGAGACGGTTTAGTCGCCGACAACCCGACCATGGAACAGGTTAGTACAGGTTTACATGGTACCTGTAGCAGGTCACAGATATAGCCTGACCTGACACCCTGAAAGAAATATGTAATAAAGAAATCAATAACTTTTTGAAATTTTGAAAATTGTTTGATGAATAAGAAAGAAGAATATTGGAAAATGAATACAATAAGAAGTTATAAACATAAGATATATCGTGAAGAAGTATATAAAAAAGGCGAGAAGCCTTTGATAAGAGATTTATTTTAGATAATGGAATAGATTGTGTTCCATGTGGATATTGTATGATAGAGTGTATAAAATAGATTGTGTTTTAACGATGGGAAGATGGGTTGGGGTTTTTAAGGGCAACCGCCACGTTTTTTCACAAGATATAAATGGTCAATCCAAGTATTAATCAAACTAAAGAGTGGAGAAAATCTCAGTCTTGGTATATAAATGGAAAACATAATGAATGTGAAAAATATCAAATAAGTCTTCTTGAAAAAAATAACTAAAACAAAGTTAAATAAAACAAATAAGCGAATCAATTTAAAACTAGTAAGTTAGAGGATGTAAATAAAAAAAAAATATATCCTCGAATGGACTGAAAACGTTGATGGTTATCAATTGAGCAATGGAAAAACAATTTACTATAATCTCAAAATGATATGTGGCTCAGGAGGTAGTCAGACGAGAGCATTAAGAGAAGTGTATCATTTCATAATGACACAAAAGGGGTATCTTGAAAAATATAAAGATTCAACTGTTTTATCTGGGGATTATTGTGCAAAGAAAATTTAACTATTGAAGGAATTTGAGAATGAACAAATCTTTATAGGTTCAATGAGTGAGCTGAACAATATGCATTGGTTATTTGAAAAAGAGTGCCCCGAAGGCTTACATGTTTCAGATATTTCTTTAGAATCACCTTTAACAAATCACATTTCTACTTGAGCAAATCTTTATAGGTTCAATGAGTGAGCTAAACAATATGAATTGTTTATTTAAAAAAAAGTGCCCCGAGGTTAAAAGGGGAGACAAATAAATATACCTTGGGATAAAAAGCGGGTTTATTTTTTTAGGGAAAAAAAATATGAATCGCTGAAAATCCCCCATTCACTTTCATGGGGAAAAGTGAGCCAGAATCAGTATATTCACCCTTCTTGTGGGGGGAGGGGGTTGCCCTCCAAAATATGCATTTGCTTCAAAAAGGTGATGTCCCAAGGTTAATTCATGGCATTTAAAAGAAAAAAAAAAACTTCCATAGGTATTTAATTTCTTCTCCATTATATATTTTGTGGGTCATCTATGCCCACCAGTGGTTGCCTGGTTTTCTTCTGCCATTGCTACCAGGTGAGCGCCTCGGAGTATTGCCTCTAAGTTTAATATCTCTTCGAGGTTCTTTGGCATCATTCCTGGAGCTCCAGCTATCACTGGTACAACTTTGGCATTTTGCAGCTTCCAAGATCATTTTACTTCATTCTTGAGGTCGTGTTTAGTCATTTTCTTGATTTCTGCATCGCTTCATCCAAAATCACTGGTATCAACACCTCAATCAGTAATGCCTTCTGTTTTTTGAACCTAAGTATGATATCTGTTCACAACGCTTCGTTTTCCATGTTCGCGCTCGATGGGATCATTCGGACATACGTGAGCGGTCAGTACTTCCATGTTTTCAGTGATTGATTTTGGTTCATGTTCAAAGTGTTTGCAGATGTGCCAGCGGATTACTTTACAAGCTCTGTTGTGTCAGTGTGTTCAGCTGTTCTGACATGAGTATTTTTTGTCTGTGCATTCGGTCATTAAGCATAACATATCATTGTCTTCACTAACCCCACCTCCACCCCTCATATATATATATATATATATATATATATATATATATCTCTCTCTCTCTCTCTCTCTCTCTCTCTCTCTCTCTCTCTCTCTCTCTCTCTCTCTCTCTCTCTCTCTCTCTCTCTCTCTCTCTCTCTCTCTCTCTCTCTCTCTCTCTCTCTCTCTCTCTCATCCACTCCTTGCACCCCTCCCTCCCACAGTGTACAGCAACATTTGAGTCATCGCTCTCCCCAACTCCCCCCCCCCCTCTCTCCCCCCCCCTTCCTACCTTCCACTCCCTCCTGCCTCCTCTCTCTTCCCTTCCACTCTCTCCCTCCCCCCCATAACACCCCAATCAGCAAAGCGATGGGATATATTTGCTTGTACATAATAAATAGACAGGTGGCTGTTGAGGGCATGACCCAGAATTAGGGTTGCCATGTCAACGCTAAGGTAATGCGTAACAAAGGCGTGAAGACCCTGCTGGGCCTGGAGATTCCAATCGGCATCCACGGTTGCCTAGCTCCCCATGGGACCACAGAGTTATCCATGGCAGGCGGCCTCAGGAACGGAAGTCGGGTATAGATCCGAGGAGCTCCCTCGTGATAATCCCAGACCCCGGATCCACAACAATATCATAGAGAGGATTCACAAAACATCGAGGAGTGCAGAGTGTCCTGTGCCTGCGTCCGATTACCTTTGAGCAATTGAGCATCGTCGCTGGGATCTTTGGAAGGAGAATCACAAGGTTCCTGCTTTACGCTCTCATTGCCCAAAACATCCTGGGTAGTCTGAAGAAAGTTTCTTTGGGAATTTTCTGTCTTCACGAGATGAGCTTCATCTGCAAATCGTAAAGTTTATAATGAGGAAGAAAACAAAAACATATTTTTTTCAAAATTGCATTGTCAAACCTTTGTTGTTGGAAAATGAGTGTCTGGACCAATTTCCCAACCAACACCTTTCCCCCAGTGGAACACCGCCCCACCAAACTGACATGGCCTTCAATTCACCATAGACTCATAAAACTTTAACTAGGGGAATATTTTTCATTCAAAATTCACTAAAAAGCAAATTTGGAAGCATAATGTGGACAAATATGCACAGTTTTTCACACCAACATTTTCAGGAAATTATATTGGGTAATCACATAGAAAAATCGATTAACGTTTGGGGATGGATTTTTAACAACAGCTTTTTGATCGCCAAAGGAAAACTTCAGTTCGGTTCCACATTCCATCATCAATTTGGCCAAATTTCGAAAAAGAAAAAAAAATAATATTATCCACTTAAACCCGGTGAATGAACCAAAATTTTTACAACACTCCTTTTCCCCAAAAACAATTACCAATGGTTAGAATTTCTGTTAATCCGAGAGAGGTCTAAATATCAAATTAGTTTTATTTGTCAATCAATATTGATGGATAGAGAAAGAGCTATCGAGGTATTTGTGATATGTAGTATATCACATAAAGTCAAAACTTTCCTGAGCATTGTCATGTGCACATAACCTCTGCAAAAAAATAAAATAAGAAGGAACATGACGTCTTGATGGAATGGGAAAATGTGAGGAAGGATGACACTGTGATCTCATCTCTGTAGTACTGATGTTATACATTGAAGAAAACATTTGCAAAACCAGAATGGCACTCGGGAGAGAGCATCCCCATGCCAGGCTGAATAGTTTACGTTTTGTATCCCACTGATAAGCCAGATCTGCATGAGAACCTCAACAAAAATCGAATTGGCTTGTTCTTGTCACCTACCCAATTAAATTCATCCACTAAGTTTTGTCGAAATCCGTACACAATGTTTTGAATCATCATTTAAACAGTCGTGGCCAAAAATATTGCCACCCTTGCACTTCTTTAAAATAACTCACAATTTTCTCCAAAAATAAGTTGAAATTGACAACAGTATTTGGTCTCCACAATTCTGTATTTCACTGTTCACATTACAGAACCTTTGTTTTTGATTCAGAACTGAATATATCCTTTTAAATCAGAAAAGAAAAAGAAATGGCATTGCCAAAATTATTGACACCTGAGACTTAATATTTGGTATCACGGCCTTTGGACAAAATAACTGCAGTCAAGCACTTCCTATAGCCATGAATGAGCTTCCTTCACCTCTCTACTGGCAGTTCGACCCACTCTTCTTGTACAAAGTGCTCCAGTTCTCCCACATTTGAAGGGTGCCTTCTCCCAACTGCTGTTTTCAGATCTCCCACAAGTGTTCAATGGGATTTCGATCTGAACTCATTACTGGCCACTTCAGAACAGTCTGTATTTTATCTTGAACCATTCCTGGGTGCTTTTTGAAGTGTGTTTGGGGTCATTGTCCTGCTGCAAGACCCACGACCCTTGAGGGAGACCCAGCTTTCTGACACTGGGTTGAACATTGCACTGCAAAATGCCTCCTTGGTCGTCTCCTGATTTCAGGATGCCATGCACACATTCAAGGCACCCAGTGCCAGAGGCAGCACAGAAACCCCAAAACATCATTGACCCTCCTCCATGTTTGACTGAAGGGAAGGTGTTCTATTCTTTGAAGGCTTCATTTTGTTTTCTGTAAACATAGAGATGATGTGGTTTTCGAAAAAGCTCAAATTTGGTCTCATCTGTCCACAGGACATTCTTGAATCTGTTTGGTGGTTGATCGAGGTGCTTTCTCCACCATTTGAACAATCCTTCACTGCAATCCGATCAAGTTTTCCCTTGCGGCCATGTCCAGGGAGGATGGTTGCAGTGCCATCGGCCCTAAACTTCCTGATAACATTGTGTACGGTGGACACAGGAATATCAAGGTCTCTGGAGATAGATCTGCAGCTTTGAGATTGTCCATGCTTGGCTACAATCTTGTGTCTGACCTCCTCAGACAATTCTCTGGTTTTCTTTCTTTTCTCCGTGCTCATTGTGGTACAAACAGTGACACAAAACAGCAGAATGACTCCTTTTCTCCGTTCAAATTGGTTGAATGAGTGATTTTTATATTGCAGGCACCTGCAACTCACCACAGGTGAGTTCAATTCCAAAGTAAAGGAGAATCACCTGCTTGAAATCTAATTATTTATAGCAACTTCTAAAAGGTGCCAATGTTATTGTCCAGGCCATTTTATGATTTGTGTGTGGAAGAAGATAAGGTTTAGTAAAATTTTTAGCTTTTTTCATTTTGTTCCACTGCAAACCAAAGAAATACATTTGTGGATACCAAAAGGTTGTTTTTAATTTCAACAATTTTCGGGAAGAAATGGTGCATTATTTGAAAAAAGTGCGAGGGTGTCAATACTTTTGGACATGACTGTGTGTGTTGTTTTTGTTCCAATCTCTCAATTGTGAAGGATCACTCAAATAACGAGATGGTATTCATAGAAGACATACCCCACACAGTCTTGAGGAGGATTTGGTGTGAGCCAACTCTTGCTTTTTGATGTTATTTTTTTCGTTGATCCAGTCTGGCTGCCAGACCACGTAACCGACGACATAATCTTTATCAAAGTACTACACATTTACCACACTGAAACTTCAGCCTCCCAATATTTGAAAAACACGAAAGGAGCACTGAGTATGCCAAAGTCATTAAGGCAAAAGTCATGGGCAAAAATATTGGCACCCTTGCACTTTTTTTCAAATAATGCACAATTTCTTCCAGAAATTTGAGAAATGAAAAAAAAAATCTTTTGATACCCACATATATATTTCTTTGGTATGCAGTGGAACAAAACAGAAAAAGCTGAAAAGAAGGGCACTCAGTTGAGTGCCTACCTCCACCATGCAATTTATTTCTACTTTTTTGTAGAAATATCAGCGAACCCAATCTCTAACAACTCGTTTATAGCCCTATCTCTCAATGGTGAAGAATCGCTGAAAAAAAAATGTAAGATTCGGATCGTCACCAAAAATGAAACTGTTCTTCGTCACACACCCAACATGTCCACCAAGTTTCATCCGAATCCGTCCACACCTTTTTGAGATATCGAGCTGTAATATCGTTTTTGGCCCCATCTCACACTGGTGAAGAATCACTTTAAAATATTCTGATAGTCGGACCCGGATCTGAATCTTCACCAAAATCTAATTAGTTCGTCCTTGTCACACACACACACACACACACACACACCGAACCTGCCCACCAAATTTCATCCGAATCCATCCAAAACCTTTTGAGATATCCTGTACACAGACAGACAAACATACAGAGGGGGGTGAAAACAACCTCCTTCACCGTTGGTGGCAGAGGTAACTAGTCTTGCGATACACAGATGGGGCCACAGTGAATGGTGGTGTGTACAACAGAGTTGTACCAAAACTAAGCGGCATCGTTGAAATAGGGAATTCCCTTGTTGATATTCTGTGCACCTGCACACATGCTGGGAAATTGCTCAAAAATCAGCTGATTGTTCCGTTCCATTCGGTGAGATATTCAATCTCTGGATTTGAAAGGTACTGGGTTTTTAGATCCTCATGGAGGATCTCTGTCTTACTCACGTTGTTGTTCTTGTGGACTTTTTTTGTTTCACAGCCTACAGTTTTCATCGAAAATTCCTGAAACTTGGTGTATATATGTAAAAATACCCTGCGCAGACAGTAACGATCTCCGATTTTGAAAATTCCTCTGAGAAAAAAGTTATGACGTCAAAATATCTCCGCTAATGTAAATCGTCCAAAAAATTATCTCTGAAACTAGGCAAGCTTTTTGAATTCTGTTTGCTTGAATCGAACAGGGCATTAGCAGAAATGAATTACCGCACAAATGACACACCACTATGACGTCATTCCTATTTTTTGTTTCACAACCCAGAGTTTCCATCGGATCTTCGTGAAACTTGCCATGTATATGCAGAAAGCCCACATGCAGGCAGTAACCATCTCAGATTTTGGAAATTCTTCCTAGAAAAAAGTTGACGTCATAATATTGCCACAAATGGAAATCGCCTATACCATTTTCTCCGAAACTAGGCAAGCTGTTTGAATTTTGTTTGCGGGAGTCAAGCCGGGCATCAGCACAGATAATTTAATCGCAAACCTGATACATCACAATGACGTCATATTAGTTTTTATGACGTCATCATTAAGAGGACGAGGATCTAAGCTCATTCGAGCTTGTTATTTGCAAAAAGGAAAAGCAAAAAAAACAGGATGCATTATAAAAAAAACGATGTGGAAAAAAAATGGGATTTCTCTCTTTTCTACCATCTATCGACTTTAATCTTCTGCCACCCTTCATCTACTTGTCTCTCTTCTTCCACCCTTTATCTCCCTTTTTCTCTCTTCTACCATCCTTTAATTCCCCTTTTAGCCAAGGAGGAAACTTATCTCTTGTTCTTCCCCTCTACATGTGATGCCATACCTTTTGGTTCTCTCCCAGACCTTCTTTTTCTTCCCCTTCCCTTTTATGTATCTTTCCCGAAACAACCCTCACATATCCTTCCCACATTCCACGTCCTGTCACATTCTGTCATGTTGTTTACCTCCGACCTTTTCACTGCCACCCTGTCCATGACGTGTGCATGTTTTTACATGTACTCACCATTTTAAAACAATTTGTTTCCATCATTAACAACAACAAACAATTTCAAACACAACACCGACGTCACTTCATGTATTTAGGCACATCCGGTGACTTGAGCTGTGAAACAAAATCTGATGAATAGTTTGAACCACTTACCTTTGATGGGAGAATCACCAAGTTCAGGATCCACATTCAGCTTCCGATCAAAATCTGTAAACACAAACAATCATACCATGTTACCTCCACATTATTGGGATTACATGTTGGTAACCAAGTGATTCCCGAACAACCCTTGCTGTGTGCACGTCAACCCTGAGTCTGAAGAATAACTTCTTATAAATATATTGTTCCAGGATTCAGAGCGAGCACAAAGGAGTGCAAGAGGGGGTTGCTCAGACGAAACTCTCCACTTATAAAAATGAAGTCACAAGCCACAGGTAACTATGTGGCCTGACAGGTTGCAAAGCAACTGCGGATGCCGTTTGGGATAATGAGCTCGAGCTGGCTCCTCGCACCCAGCATTGCGTTACCTTCAGGTGATAGAGTTACCTCAATGTATCACCCTTATTTACTGATGAAGTATGGCCAACTGAAACTGTGGGTGGAGCATTGGCTATCTCAGAATAAATTTGTGGGGCACAACTTGCCATATATTTATTACATACACGCCATGCTGATTCAATGTTAATGTTGCGGTTGAGGAAATTCGCAAACCACCATTCAGGTCCCGTAGGTGAGATATATCTGTAAGTACATGTGTAGTTAGCCCCAAACCCGTTGTTTCGAGGGAATAAATGTGATTCATTCAGGCTGCGACGCTTTGAGATAGTCGTTTTTCTGTTCCATCTTTATTTTGAACCAACCACGTCTCAACAGCTATCACACAACAACCACCAACCGCAACGCCGCTTCACAACAACGCCAACAGCCACGACCTTTACCTTCACAACTCGCTCCCGCAAACATCGCATCACCGCCATTCCAAACGTCGCCATGGCCATTAACCACCACCTTAAACCCTCCAACACCTTCACCCCTCCTTCTGCGGCCATTCCCGCACCACCTGTGAGCACGGAGCGTCAGGCTGTCCTGGACTCGTGCAAGACGCGCGCCGAGCCGTGAGTGCAAAATGCGGCCTTTCCGAGGAGAATTCAGATCAGGAATGCTACACGCCCACTTCTGATCCGTCCAATCAGCAAGCGCGGGGTGGTTTGGCCCCGCCTCCAGGCGCGTCGGTGTAGAATCGCGATATGCAAATTCTAGGATCAGGGGAGACTCATGCCCCTTTTCCTCCGTCCAATGGGCGAGCGTGGCTCCACCCCCGAGCTCGTTCTGATCCAGAAATTTGCATATGGGTTCTCCTGCCGGCCTATAAAGCGCCGGGCGCGGGGCGAATTTAGCAGTCAGTTTGGAAGAGTCAGTCTGGAGAGGTCAGAGAGCCGAGTGGAGATCGCAGTCTGTCGGGGTTCGGAGTCTGTCGGGGAGCTGCAGAGAGAGGATGCCTGGAGCGCGGTCGAGTCGGTTTGAGCGCAGAGTCGGCCTTGGAGGAGCGGGGAGTGAGTCGGGAGGCGAGGGCGTACAGGTGGTTTGCTGCAGTCGGCTGAGGAGAATTGGGGAAGAGACCGAATAGCTCGGGTCCGAGGCAAGGAAGACGGCGGTCGGCGACGAGCTCGCAGTGGAATCGCTCGTCGCGGGACCCAAGCAAGCCAGCTATCCTCTTTCCCCAGAGCATCAACAATTCCCCCCTTTTTTCCCCCGCACTGAGATCGTGCGAAAAGGGGGGCCCCGTTCCCACCCCACTCCAAGCAGTGCCAACGAAACCCGCGAAGGAGCGCGGAGTCGGGGCACCGCCGCGCCACCACATTGGTGGCTCATCACGAAGACACGGGTAGGATCCACCCGGTCTCGCGGACCTGACTGCTCTTTCAGGTCCCGCGCAAATATTGGCCCACAGGCCCCGTCTGCCCCCTTGTCTTTGAGGGTGGCCCTTTTCTTTTGCTTTTGAGTAAATGTGTTGTTGGCGCCGTCTGTAAAGTAAAACTGTGTAAGTGTTGCCGTGTGCACGCGTAGTCGGTTGTAGATCTGCATTGTTGTGTTTCTTTTGTTGCAATTGCTTTAGGTGCATAATTGTTGTAATTGTATATGTGTGCTCTCCGTGTGCCGCGGAATAAATGTGCATTATGGTCGAGTTTGGCGAACAACCCTATCCCACGCGGGGGCCGATTGGCACGATCGTGGTGAGGCCGATAGGCCCACCCGTGACTAGCTCCCGGCGTTAGTCCGAGAGGGTCACGACAGAATTGTCCGTCCGGTGGGCGACGTGCCGCGATTCGAGTTACGTGGCCGTTCGCACGCCGGCGGGCGCAAATTCGCAACATTAGAAAGGACAACCGGTTAGCTTTGAAACGTTTACCAAAGCAAGCATGTATTTACAATCAAGGTATGTATTTACAATCATGATATTTCACAAGCACATATACACAAGTCAAGTATTTACAAGGCACAGATACACAAGAACGGTCTTCACCCTTGCACAGAACTTCCTCTTCAATAATTTTAATTACCTAAAGGCCCAGTCACACCTTGGTGATCTTGCCAGCGTATGCCGACATCTGAAAAATGCGTCTAAAACGCTGGTGCACGTCGAATACGGAATGGGTAAGTTTGGTATACGTGAATAGAATGCTAAAGTACGCTATAATACGTCGTAGTAAGTGGAGTACGTGTTGTACTTTTAACCGTGTTAAACATTTTACGACGTCCTTGCCGTATGCCTCACACATTCCGCATGCGATGGGAATAAGTTGTACGCATGATATGCGATCGTTGGCACACGTCGACAAAAGTTACTTGTAAGTTACTCATAAGTCGAAACACGTCAATGTAATGGTTTGCGTCAGTGTTCCAGACTCCCTGTTTTTTTTTTTTTTTTTCTTCGGTATCACGGTGATGTTGACACTTCGATTTCGAGTGCAGTTATGATATAATATAATTAATAGGCTGCTGCTCAACGATTTAAATCATAACCGCACTCGAAATCGAAGTGTCAACATCACCGTGATACCGAAGAAAAAAAAACAAAAAAAAAAAACAGGGAGTCTGGAACACTGACGCTAACCACTACCTTGACGCGTTTCGACTTATGAGTACCTTACAAGTAACGTGTGTGGACGTGTGTCAACGATCGCGTAATGAGCCTACAACACGTTACTCATAGGTTAGAAATAAGTTTCGGGTATGCTAAGCATTACCTCGACGTGTTTCGACTTATAATTAACTTACATTTAACGTGTGTCGACGTGTGTCAACGATCGCATAACGTGCCGACAATTTATGGCCAGCGTAGCGGAACTTGTGAGTCATACGCTGGCATAAGTCTAACAAATTTCAAGCATTTTAAAATTTGAGGACAACCGCAAAGTACAACGATGAAAGCCAGCGTACTACGACATATGGCAGTGTTTTTCAGCGTGCTCTCAATGTTTCCAAAACTTACCCACAACGTATTCGACGTGTGCCAGCGTTTGACATTTTTTTCAAAAATCGGCATAAGCTGGCTAAAACGTCAAGGTGTGACTTGGCCTTAAGGATGGACATGCACACCACACAATCATCCAGGAAAGTAGAAAGAAAGAACGAAGGAAGATCGAGGCATGGTCGTGGCCTCTCGCTTACCCCTTGCACAGAACTTCCTCTCAAACAATTTTAATTATCGAAGGATAGACATGCACACAACACAATCATCCAGGAAAGTAGAAAGAAAGAAGGAAGATCGAAGCATGGTCATGGCTTCTCGCTTACCCCACACAAGTAGATAGGCTTGTGTTAATCCCAACGTGGAGGGAAGGGGACCATACTCCATACTTTGTGCAAAGTGTTGGTGCTGCCGAAGCAGTCTCCTTGGCCATTGGTCACAATCCTGGACGGATCACCACTCTGACACAGGATACCAGCAAACTGGCACTCATTTTGCAGATCTCAGAAGGATGACAGGCAGAGTCAACCACATCTGGTATTAACTCAACAGCTGAGTGAGATTTGAACTCAGGATCCTGGGATCCCAATCCCAGCATCCTCTACATTAAGCAAACACCAGGCATGAGGGAAGGAAAGAAATGCGAGTGGTGAGTCAGTAAGACGCGTCGGGAATGTTGGGTGTACGTGGCCACTGTGCATGAAGAATGCGTGCTTCAGTTTGCCTTTGTAACCCCTTTGGTCAGCTTGGTGTCAGCACAACTCGCCCAAATGGATGGCAGGTTCGACTGAGAGCCCGTGGTTTGGCAAACAAGAACGGCTGGGCAGACACGAACGGCTCTCCAACGGCTCATTGGAATCGTAGGCTTGTCTCATAGTTCAGGCAGGCAGACCGCAGAGAGACCTCATTCACTCGGCTTTTATTGAGCCTGGAGTGAGGTGTGTCAGCAGTCATGGCAAAGAGCATCAACTCTCTCATGCCACCTTCCTATTGGCCCAGCAGGTCAGCTCCGCAACGCCCGAGATGGCAGCGTTAATGTTTTCGACAGTAGTATTGAACACGTTCATGTTTATGACAGTCGGGCACAGCCTCGTCCGGCGACGGTCCTGGCAGAGCTAATGTCGGCCCTGAATGGGTGTCGGTGTAATTGTGGTGTTGGTGTGGAAATAGGATGGAAAAAGGCTTTGAAAGGATCGAGGATGGAAAGTATTTGAAATGGATTTAAACAGAGGGTTTACAGGAATGTACTGGGTTTGAGAGGTTGAGGGATAAAAACAGATGGATGGATTGAAAGAGGGAAATCTTTGGAATGTAAGAAATAACAATGGGGATGGAACATGCTCATAGTCAACGCATTTCTCCCCATCCCTTATACGAGGGGAATGTACCTGACTAAGAACATTTATGAATTGATCAAACGAGGGAATCCCTTATGTGCTGGATACAACTACCGGGAGTCCGTTTCCATAATCACAACAATATTAATCACTGAAACTATAATGAGCATGATGTTGTGGTTCAGACCTTTGTCTGCAGATGATGAATCGTCGACAAACTCCGACTTCACCTCCACTTTCATCACAAAATCTGAAGAAAAACAATCAATTTAAACAAAACTTTCATTCACATTTCTGGATAAAAACATCTCCCCTGATACGTTTCACTGAAACAAGTAAAACTAGAAGGGCACTCGGTAGAGCGCATACCTCCGCCCTGTCATGCCTGATCCACGAGAGCATATCGGGCCCCATACATTTTTGAGATATCGTGATATATCTTGTTTTTGAGCCCCATCTCTCAATGATGAAGAATCACTAAAAAATTGAGATTCGGTTCTTCACCAAAATTGAATCGATTCTTCCTTGCACACATCCACCAAGTTTCATCTAAATCCGTCCACAACTTTTTGAAATATTGTGCTATATAATGGTTTAGCTCTATCTCTCGATGGTGAAGAATCACTTCGAAAAAAATATCGGATCCGGATTGGGATCTTCACCAAAATTGAATCAATTCTTCCTTGTCACACACCCAATGTGTCCACCAAGTTTCATTGGAATCCGTCCACAAATTTGAGATATCCAGCACACAATCAAATGAAATTGCTCGTTGAGCAAAGAATTGCCGGAATAACTTTGTCATATCTGAATGATCTCTGAAAAAACAAAAACCTGGAAATCAATTTGGTTATTTTCAGTCGATAGTGCTACTGTTTAATGAGTTATAGTGTTCCGAATCTGGCAGCCATGAGCACTCAACATTCAGCTCCTTATGGAACAGGTATATCGGTAAGTGTGTGTTTATACTTAGGGCTCCCTTCCTGTGCCCAACGGGAATTACATGTGTGTGCTGTGGAGTTTAGTTTTCAACAAATTTCCTTCAGTTCACACACCGACGCCGTTGCCCACGAGGATTCGGCCACGTACGTGGGCGGAGATTTCCATTGCCTCAGACGGAGACTCCGCCCAGGAAGGCAGGGGCGTGCCCCTTGTCCAATCACGCCACAAAAGGCGAATTTCCCACGACACGCCGGCCAATGGGGTTGAGATAGCCACAGAGAGCGACTTTCCCACGACACGCCGGCCAATGGGGTTGAGATAGCCACAGAGAGCGACTTTCCCACGACACGCCGGCCAATGAGGGTTGAGATAGCCACAGAGAGCGACTTTCCCATGGCACCCCGGCCAATGGGGTTGAGATAGCCACAGAGAGCGACTTTCCCACGACACGCCAGCCAATGAGGGTTGAGATAGCCACAGAGAGCGACTTTCCCACGACACGCCGGCCAATGAGGGTTGAGATAGCCACAGAGAGCGACTTTCCCATGGCACCCCGGCCAATGGGGTTGAGATAGCCACAGAGAGCGACTTTCCCATGGCACCCCGGCCAATGGGGTTGAGATTGCCAGAGAGAATGACTTTCCCACGGCACCCCGGCCAATGGGGTTGAGATAGCCACAGAGAGCGACTTTCCCACGACACGCCGGCCAATGGGGTTGAGATTGCCAGAGAGAATGACTTTCCCACGACACCCCGGCCAATGGGGTTGAGATTGCCAGAGAGAATGACTTTCCCACGGCACCCCGGCCAATGGGGTTGAGATTGCCAGAGAGAGTGACTTTCCCACGGCACCCCGGCCAATGGGGTTGAGATTGCCACAGCGAGCGACTTTCCCACGACACCCTGTCCAATGTGGGTTGAGATCGCCTCAGATGGCGATTTTCTCACCCCAGAGGAAAAAGGAATAAAAGGAACGCTAGGCTGGGAGCGTGGTCATGATCGTTGTCGTCGGGTCATCGTCGTCTTGGGGGTCGCAGGTCTTCGAGCTGGCTGGTTCGTCTGGTCCTGGGTCATCGTCGTCTCTGATCTTCTCCTTGGTCTTGGTCGATTGGTGCGTGGCCGGTTGGAGAACGTGGTACCTGGTGCTTGGAGCGGCATCGTGTTGCGGGTTCGAGTCCCGCCGAGCCGGATCGTCGACGACGACATGAGGTGGACAGGTCCAAGCACAGGCTCTGGTCTCCAACTCACCTTTCCTCGAGCTGGAAGCCTTCAATGAAGACCCGACAGGGTCCGTGTGTGTGTGTGTGTGTGTGTGTGTGTGTGTGTATGCCCATCTTCAAGTAGAATTGTACAAGTGCTTTCTTCTGCCCATTGTACATTGCATTTCTTATAGTCATGATAGCTCTTTGTGTGTTCCCTTCCCCTGATTGCAAAATAAATACCCCTATTGTTGAATGTACCAGCTCGTTTCTATCATTGGTTTGCTGCACTGCGAACGGGAACGAGGAGGCCTCATTGCTGCTGGAATCGTGTAATCGGCCCGGCAGGATTCTGGTACTCTCCGCTCTGGGTACGGCTCGGATCCGGCTCGGGAACAGCCCAGATCACGCAGATCCTGCCAAGGGTGAATTTCCCCGGTAGTTTGGATGACGTGGGTATTTAGGTAAATTGAAATTGGCAATCGACCCGATCCCACGCGGTCGACCTATTGGCGATCTTCGGTCCGATAAGAGTCCCGTCAGCTCCGGAATTATCCGGGGTGACGACCTATAAATTCCGGATGTTCGGTGGAGCCGACTCTACTGCTCCACCTAGCGGTTGTGCTCGCCACCGAAACTCGGATCCTCAACAATAGTACTTACATTGGTCATGATCATAACTTGGAAGCCAATCGGACTTGAAATGGTGTTTTTAATCGCAATTTGAAAACTTTGACTCGACCCTCCTGACATTTGACCCCCGACCGCTAAGAAGGGTGTTGGTGTGACACCCCAATGAGACATATGGTTGGATGCAGCATTGGAAGATGCATATTTTGGATTTGCTTTGAATTCGATACGACCATTTTAGCAGACGTTATTGTGAAAATAAAAATTTCGGTTTTTCGGTGACCTTGACCTTGCTTTTGACTGAGATTCACCAAAAACGACGTGTCTAAGTTGGACCATGGCCGACGTCTGTACCCAGTTTGGTCATTATCGGTGAAACGGTGTGGCTGCTACAGGGTAAACAAACACACAAACAAACAGACAGACAGACACACAGAACGACACACACAACCGACCAACATAATTGCCGAAATCCGAAGGATCCCGGCAATTAACAAACAGAAAGGGGTGAAAACATAACCTCCTTCACCTTCGGTGGTGGAGATAACATATTGTTGTGGTTACCAGATTCGCAAACCACCATTCAGGTCCCTTAGGTGAGGTATCTCGGCAAGTATATGTGTAGTTAGGCCCAAACCCGTTGTCTAGTGGGAATACATGTCATTTATGCGTGCTGCGACTCTTCAGGATAGCCGTTTTTCTTTTACTATCTTTATTTTGGACCAACCGCCATGATTAC
Source organism: Eptatretus burgeri (assembly GCF_056783735.1). Taxonomy (NCBI): domain Eukaryota; kingdom Metazoa; phylum Chordata; class Myxini; order Myxiniformes; family Myxinidae; genus Eptatretus; species Eptatretus burgeri. Next base: position 1,304,698 of record NC_140977.1, on the reverse strand, counting down.
CACCACAACCACAACATCAACCACCAACCACAACGCCGCTTCACCACAACCGCCACGACCTTCACGTCACACCTCGCAACCGTAGCATCGCCACCGTTCTTGCCCCGCTGTGGGTACCGGTGTTGGACTCGTGCAGGGCGCGCGTCGAACAGCGTGTACAAAATCACGGATTTTGTGCTTCAAAAACGGATCAAAAACGACACACGCCCACTTTTTGCCGTCCAATCGGTGAGCGAGGGACGATTTGGCCCCGCCTCCAGGACGATCGATATATGCAAATTTGTGGATCAAGAAGCCTTCACGCCCACTTTTTCTCGGGCCAATGGGGAGCGAGGTGAAAGGTCAAAGGGAGGGGGTCAAAGGCGAAGCTACGGGGGGATAAAAGGACGGTGTTCGTCAGTCAGCAGAGTGAGAAGGGTGTGGAAGTCTGGAGCCCGAAGCCTGCAGTAGCTGGAGAAGCTGAAGAGAGTCGAACGAGGAGAGCCCAAAGAAGAGTCCAGGGTGGAGAGTCCAGAGGCGGAGAGGCGGCAGCGGCGAAGGCAGACGAGGGGGTGCTCGCGACGGTGCCGGGAGCTGCACGCCCGAGGAAGGCCGGCAGCGCGACCTGGCCGAGGTGGAGACGCACACCAGGGATAATAAAGATCCTCTATACCCCGAGCATCAGCAACCCCCTCCTGTTTCCCCCCGCGCTGAGATAGTGCGACCAAGGGGGCCCCTTTCCCACCCCCTGCCAGACACTGTCCGCGAGGCCCGCGGAGTGAGGCGCCATCGCCGCTCCGCGTCTCATCACCAGACGGGTAGGCGCGACCCGGTCTCGGCCTCAGGCCCACCTCATTCTTGGGGGTATTTCTTTTCCTTGGTTTTGGGTATGTGTTGTCGGCGCCGTCTGTGAGGTAGAATTGTATAAGTGTTGCCGTGTGCTCGGTAGTCGGTATTAGCTCTGCATTGTTTTCGCTTTTATATTTGCTTTTTGTGTAAATGGAATTGTGTTTTTTCTGTGTGCTTTTGGTGGAATTGAATATGTGTGCTTTCCGTTCGTCGCGAATAAATGTGCTTTATTGTTGAACTGTTTCCCGCTTCGCTTCGTCATTTCTCCCATTGAACCCTCATCTTGCTTCACGTAAAGGGTTGGTAGTGGGCTGAATACGCCCGATAGTCTCGAACCGTCGAGGTCGACGATAACACCGCTCGGTTATTCTGATAGTACGGAACGGGTCGGCAAGTGGCCCGTGTCCGAAGTCGACCTGCGAGGTGCGATCGCCCGGTCTACCCTCCACGTGGGTACTTAGGTAGGTCGGGAATTTGGCGCGCAACCCTATCCCACGCGAGGGCTGATTGGCTCGATCGCGGTGAGACCGAAAGGTCCACCCGTGACTGGTTCCCGGCGTTAGTCCGAGAGGGTCACGACTGGATTGTCCGTCCGGTGGGCGACGTGCCGCGATTCGAGTTACGTGGCCGTCAGCACGCCGGCGGGCGCGAATACCGCAACACTGGTGTCAGGTCGTGCGATACAAATTCATCGCCCTCCTCGCGGCACTGGTATCGGAGAACAGGAAAACGGGCTCTCCTGTCTCCGGCTAAATTCACGGGAATCGGTCCAGGGGTGAGAGAAGCGACCCCCGATTCCCTCCAAATTACGAGCGAGCAAATTAACCCTTCACGAGAAGCAAGATGGCGTCTCAAGGCGAGCGGGAGCCGGGGGTATTAGAAATGGATGTAGAATGTGTAGGATCCATGGTCCAGGATGGAATCCCCGAGCAGGAAATGTTGATTGTGCAGGAACACGGACTCGCCCAACTGAACCCAGGGCCCGAGGTGGGTGCGGCAGCGGCCGCGGTGTATGACACCTCCCCCCCCCTCTCCACCAAGACCCTTCCCCGATCCCTGCCGAAACGGCTCACCCAAGCGCACCCGACATGGCCCAGCTATTCACCATGCTGGCAAAAATGTATGCGGAAACGACAGCGAAGATGATTGCGAACATGAACAAGCAAATGGACGAAGTAAAAACGAGGATGGATACAAATACAAATGAAGTGAAAACGACGATGGATGCGAATACACAGCAAATGAGGGAAGAGATGAAAAAGTTCCGGGGTGAGACGCAGAACATGGGCCGATGCCTGCAGGCGGGCATGAAGGCCGTGACAAAGGAAATAATAATAGTTGAGACAAGGGAGGTAAAGGGTGAAGAGGTGACCGAGTTGGCAGAGACACGGGAGACAGAAAAAATAGAGGAAAGACTACACGAGGAAGACGGGGTAAGTGACGCACACACACACACACAGAGGTAGTGGAGGATAATGGGGGTGAGCTGGCGGACTGGGTAGAGACCCAGTGCGAGCACCTGGATGGCCTCCTCCAGGAACGAGGGGAGGGAGTATGCCCCCTTGAGGCGAGTCACGACCAGGTGAGTTCGGTCGTGCTTTGCGAGGTTGAGGGGAGGAGTGCTGTGGACGGGTGTACGGAGAGCTTGGGGGGTATAGAGGCCCCGGAGACCCTTGTGGGGACTCGAATCCCCAGTGTGGTTGTCCCTGTGTGTGTGGTGCAAGGCGTGAGTGCGTCCCCGTGTGTGGAAGCGACCCCGTGTGTGAGTGGTGTGGTGGCGATGGTGCTGGAGTGCGTGCTTCACAGCACGCCGTGTTTGGATGACGCACCGTGTGTGGAAGGGGCCGTGTGTGTGAGTGAAACGGCCAGTATGAGTGAGGCACCGCGGGTGAGTGCCCCCGCGTGTGTGAGTGAGGCACCGCGGGTGAGTGCCCCCGCGTGTGTGAGTGAGGCACCGCGGGTGAGTGCCCCCGCGCGAGTGAATGGAGCACCACGTGTGAGTGGTATGGGTTATGCAAGGGAGACCGTGTGTGTGAGAGAGCGGTATGTGAGGGAGATGTCGGTTGGCATGCGGGAGCACGCAGCCGCATCTCCCGGTGTGAATGTGATGGAGTGGACTGTGTGCGTCGTGACACGCAGGTATGCGTGTGTGGAATGGAGACGGAGACGGCGACAGAGGAAAGAAAGCCGAGTAGCGGCTGTAGCTATTTCGGGGACCGTGCCGGGTTCACCCAGCAGTGAGCACGAGGTTCGTGCTGTGCAACGCACGAGACCGCCACGTGCTCGCTTGCGAGAGTGAAGTCCCGGTCCGGAAACGCACGCGGTGGATTTGCCGATCCCGCGGACGGACAAAGTTTAGGCAGGTAAATGGATTTGGACAGGACGGGTTCTCCACGCGATCGTGTGTGTTAAGCTCCAACGGGCAAAGCACATGTGTTCGTGTGGGGAACCCCTCGAGACGTGGGGCTTGTGTTTTTTTTTATGCGCACGGTGACGTCATGGCTGCACGTGGGGTTGGAATCCGGCAGGAGGGGTATCTCTGCCGGATGGCACCGTCCAAGGAGGGACGAGGTACACGTGCAGCTGCATGACGTCACGGGCAGGTGCAAAGTGCGCGAGCTCTGAGTTGCCGCGCAGGTGCTGCGCATGTAAAGAAAAAAAAAAAAAAACAGCAAGCCTCACTTTCGGGTGTACAGGATTCCTGGGCAAGGGGTGAAAGACCCCCTTACCTGGGCACAGGATGGAAACTAGTTAGGGGGAAGGGTCAGCTTAGTTAGACCGACTTCATGGGGCAGGGGTAAGTCCTCATGGAGTCCGTGGAATGGATTAGTTAGAGGGATTGTAGCCAGATTTAGGTTGGGAAATAAAATGAATTTTTGAGTTAGGAGACAGTGACAGACTTGTGGATGTGTAGAGGGGGTGTAGTTTAGCGACGTAGTGTTAAAAGGAACGTGCTACTAGTTTAAGGGACGACGTGGGAGCACGAGTTAGTTAGGGGGTGCAGATAGAAGGATGGCAGAGTTCAGCGGTGTGTGTGTTGAAGTGTTGGTGAGTTGTGAGGTGAGTACGTGTACATGTTGAGTGAGTGAGGCCAGCGGTTCTGTGTGGATGGAGCGAATGGGGAATGCATGGTGCGATGAGTGATTGGGGGGAGGAGTGACTCCCGCCCAAGGGACCCCGGGGTCAGTGTAGAGTGAGTTAGCTGGGTTAGTCAAATTGAAAAATGGAGGTCGTTTTGTTGTTGGTGGGAAAGTAGGCTCGAGACCCATTTGGAGGGGTGCAGGAGCCCTGTTGACGAGCTTGGGAGCGTGGCTGCGAAAGGTGAGTATCGCTGAGTGGGTACCCCGGGCACCAGGCTAGTCGGCCGCGGTAGGCCATGGGCCCATGGGGGGCCGGGATAGAGTAGTGGGCACGGGTGCGCCTGCTTGGTGCGGGGGCCCGGGGCGCCATTAGCCGCGTGGGCAGTGTTGTGGGCATGGGTGACCCTCGGAAAGGGGCCCGGGAAGCCAGCCTGCCACGTATGCGTTTCAGGGGAGGTGCCATGGGGGGCACTCCCCGGTGTTAGGGAGCTGGTAGGCTCGGAGGCAGTGTAGTGCCCGGGGGTGCCATAGCGGGAGATTCGGCAGAGGGTCGTGCCTGCCAAAAGGGAGCCACGTGTCCCAGCCATGAGACCGTGTGAGGGCACGGAGAGAAAACTGGGGGGGCGAGGCCCGAAATTGTGAGGACACCAACACAGGCGACGGGAATCTGGGTTGTTAGAACCAATAGTTTAAGTGAGAGGCGCTTGTTGAAAGCCCCGGGGTAGTTTAGCAGTTAAATGGTTAGGGTAGATTAGGAGATGTACCCCTCCGCACCATCCATCCCCTCGCTCTCGTTGTGGGCCGCTGGACCCACTTTGGGTTAGATCGCCGAACTGTGGGGAGGCCATTCTGAGGCTTCGTTGGGCCTCGACACAGGACGCCAGCTCTCCCTTGTTCCCCTCCGGGAAGGGAACGTAGGGGTTGGGAGTAGGCTAGGTGACAGGATAGGTTAGCCGAACAAGGACGATAAAGGGGGTTAGGGGACGATTTATAGTGGGGGAGTAAAAATAAAAACAACAAAAAAATAAGTTGGGGCTAAATTGGGGTTTGACAAATTAAGGGAGTGGGTATGTACAGTGACAGGCAAAGGCGATAGGTTGGGAGGGAGACAGGTAGGTAGGTCCGAGCCCGCCTTCCAAGTGGCCAGCACCACCGCACTCCCTCCACCAACCTCCACTGAACGGCAAAGGCTGGCCAGCTTCATCTGCTGGCTGTGTTACTTCAAGGCCTGTGCCGGCCCACTTGATCGGCAGCTGTTGTGTTGCTGCAAGGCCTGTGCCGGCCGGATCATCTGCAGCTGTGGTACTTCAAGGCCTGTGCCGGCCAGTTCATTTGCCGGCTGTGTTTGCCTGCAGCGGCCTTATTCTGCGGGCTGAGTTTGCCTGCTCACCTTTGCCATGCCATGCCCACTGCCCATGTTCACCAGCCCCGTTCAATTTTGCTTTGCCCCCCCTTGTTCATTTCCATGTGCGCCAGGATCGTAAAAGCAACAGTTTGCAAGCTGCGAGAACTGCCCTGTTGGCAGCTACAACACGGGCCTGCAGTGGCGGCCCGTGCACCGTGTTTGTGTTCATGCATCCATTCGTTGTGCTCATTGCGTGTGCCACTTGAGCTGGCACGGAGACTGCGTTGTGCAGCCCATGCACCGTTGTGGTTCACCGCGTTCAGTTCAAAAGGGAAGGCCTTGGACTGCGTGTGAGCAGCCAGCCATGTTCCCTGTCACCTGCATTGTTTTGAGCCAGAGACTGCATGTGGGCAACCTGGCTCCCTGCTAACTGCTTTTCTTTGCAGAGTTCAGTGATCCTGGGCCATGGTTTAGTGTAAAATTTGTAAGTTAAGGTTAAGATGTACTGTAAATATGAGTGCGCCCCCGGCATGTCTGTCTAGCGCCGGCAATTTTATTTAAGTCGTCCGTGTGAGTGAGTTTGTTTAGGTAGTTACGCAGCCCTCAGGTTATTTATTTTGGGGACACGAATACCATGAATGTCGCACCCAGGGATCCGTAGGTAAAATGTACTAGGGGAAAACTACACATGATGGCACACGAAAATTTGACGACTCGGGACGAGTCTGTAAAAAGGAGGGTAGAGTTGTGGTTACCAGATTCGCAAACCACCATTCAGGTCCCTTAGGTGAGGTATCTCGGCAAGTATATGTGTAGTTAGGCCCAAACCCGTTGTCTAGTGGGAATACATGTCATTTATGCGTGCTGCGACTCTTCAGGATAGCCGTTTTTCTTTTACTATCTTTATTTTGGACCAACCGCCATGATTACCACCACAACCACAACATCAACCACCAACCACAACGCCGCTTCACCACAACCGCCACGACCTTCACGTCACACCTCGCAACCGTAGCATCGCCACCGTTCTTGCCCCGCTGTGGGTACCGGTGTTGGACTCGTGCAGGGCGCGCGTCGAACAGCGTGTACAAAATCACGGATTTTGTGCTTCAAAAACGGATCAAAAACGACACACGCCCACTTTTGCCGTCCAATCGGTGAGCGAGGAGACGATTTGGCCCCGCCTCCAGGACGATCGATATATGCAAATTTGTGGATCAAGAAGCCTTCACGCCCACTTTTTCTCGGGCCAATGGGGAGCGAGGTGAAAGGTCAAAGGGAGGGGGTCAAAGGCGAAGCTACGGGGGGATAAAAGGACGGTGTTCGTCAGTCAGCAGAGTGAGAAGGGTGTGGAAGTCTGGAGCCCGAAGCCTGCAGTAGCTGGAGAAGCTGAAGAGAGTCGAACGAGGAGAGCCCAAAGAAGAGTCCAGGGTGGAGAGTCCAGAGGCGGAGAGGCGGCAGCGGCGAAGGCAGACGAGGGGGTGCTCGCGACGGTGCCGGGAGCTGCACGCCCGAGGAAGGCCGGCAGCGCGACCTGGCCGAGGTGGAGACGCACACCAGGGATAATAAAGATCCTCTATACCCCGAGCATCACCACCCTCCTCCTGTTTCCCTCTGCGCTGAGATAGTGCGACCAAGGGGGCCCCTTTCCCACCCCCTGCCAGACACTGTCCGCGAGGCCCGCGGAGTGAGGCGCCATCGCCGCTCCGCGTCTCATCACCAGACGGGTAGGCGCGACCCGGTCTCGGCCTCAGGCCCGCCTCATTCTTGGGGGTATTTCTTTTCCTTGGTTTTGGGTATGTGTTGTCGGCGCCGTCTGTGAGGTAGAATTGTATAAGTGTTGCCGTGTGCTCGGTAGTCGGTATTAGCTCTGCATTGTTTTCGCTTTTATATTTGCTTTTTGTGTAAATGGAATTGTGTTTTTTCTGTGTGCTTTTGGTGGAATTGAATATGTGTGCTTTCCGTTCGTCGCGAATAAATGTGCTTTATTGTTGAACTTTTTCCCGCTTCGCTTCGTCATTTCTCCCATTGAACCCTCATCTTGCTTCACGTAAAGGGTTGGTAGTGGGCTGAATACGCCCGATAATTAATCGAACCGTCGAGGTCGACGATAACACCGCTCGGTTATTCTGATAGTACGGAACGGGTCGCTTAAGTGGCCCGTGTCCGAAGTCGACCTGCGGCGAGGTGCGATCGCCCGGTCTACCCTCCACGTGGGTACTTAGGTAGGTCGAATTTGGCGAGCAACCCTATCCCACGCGGGGGCTGATTGGCTCGATCGCGGTGAGACCGAAAGGTCCACCCGTGACTGGTTCCCGGCGTTAGTCCGAGAGGGTCACGACTGGATTGTCCGTCCGGTGGGCGACGTGCCGCGATTCGAGTTACGTGGCCGTCAGCACGCCGGCGGGCGCGAATCCGCAACAATATTAACAGGATATTATTTAATAAGTTATCCCAAACTACACTGTGTGTTCGAGAATGTTTGTAATGATTGAAAGATCACAAGAAGTGAACTGGAGTACAAAATGTCTCGTGTGGATTTGATTCTCGACCCGACTACAAACTGCCGTCCTGGTAATTCACACCCAGAACATTCCATCAATGATGAGAACATGAAGGAGGCTATCTCATCTACTTGTATTCTATTTGGAGTATTAAAGATCCCACGCTATTGAGGAAGGCAAAGAGAACGTCTTGATAAAACAATCCCCATTACAATTAGACATATTTGGTTGTAACGAAGAAGTAGAATATGTTTGTGGTTCAAACCTTCATGTTGAGGGAACGAATCATCGACAAACTCGGACTTCACCTTCACCTTCACAATAAAACCTGAAACAAAAACAATCCATTTAAACTAAACTTTCAGGAACCACCAGAACGTGACGGTGCGGAGAGAACGGCACGTACCGGGTCCCGACTCCTCATCCTCGGGTGGACCGACCCTGGACCCGCGGTCTGTGAGAACCTCCAGGAACGAGCGAGTTTCCTCCATGGGAACCGATCGTGGATCCCGGGGGGTTCGCTCTGTGATCTTCACCGGAGAGATCTCGGTTCATGGCGAACCGGAGGGGACTGTAACATACAGGGTAGTAGTATGGTACTGTGAGGTAGTGTGTAATAGTGCGGTCCTGCAAAGTAAAGTGTGGTGGTGTGGTACTTCAAGGCAGAGTGCAGTAGTATGGTACTGTAAGGTAGGGTGTAGTAAAGCACGGTACTGTAAGGTAGGGTGTAGTAAAGCACGGTACTGTAAGGTAGGGTGTAGTAAAGCACGGTACTGTAAGGTAGGGTGTAGTAAAGCACGGTACTGTAAGGTAGGGTGTAGTAAAGCACGGTACTGTAAAGTAGGGTGTGGTAAAGCACGGTACTGCAAGGTAGTAAAGCAAGGTACTGGAAGGTAGGGTGTAGTAAAGCACGGTACTGTAAGGTAGGGTGTAGTAAAGCATGGCACTGTAAGGTAGGGTGTGGTAAAGCACGGTACTGTAAGGTAGGGTGTAGTAAAGCATGGCACTGTAAGGTAGGGTGTGGTAAAGCACGGTACTGCAAGGTAGTAAAGCAAGGTCCTGGAAGGAAGGTGTAGTAAAGCACGGTACTGAAAGGTTGAGTGTAGTTAAGCACGGTACTGATAGGTAAAGTGTAGTTAAGCACGGTACTGTAAGGTAGGGTGTAGTAAAGCATGGTACTGTAAGGTAGTGTAGTAAAGCACGGTACTGTAAGGTAGGGTGTAGTAAAGCACAGTACTGTAAGGTAGGGTGTAGTAAAGCACGGTACTGTAAGGTAGGGTGTAGTAAAGCATGGCACTGTAAGGTAGGGTGTGGTAAAGCACGGTACTGCAAGGTAGTAAAGCAAGGTACTGGAAGGTAGGTGTAGTAAAGCACGGTACTGAAAGGTTGAGTGTAGTTAAGCACGGTACTGATAGGTAAAGTGTAGTTAAGCACGGTACTGTAAGGTAGGGTGTAGTAAAGCACGGTACTGTAAGGGAGAGGGTAGTAAAGCATGGTACTGTAAGGTAGAGTGCAGTAAAGTACGGTACTGTAAGGTAGAGTGTAGTAAAGTACGGTACTGTAAGGGAGAGTGCAGTAAAGTACGGTACTGTAAGGTAGAGTGGAGTAAAGGACGGTACTGTAAGGTAGAGTGCAGTAAAGTACGGTACTGTAAGGTAGAGTGCAGTAAAGTAGGGTACTGTAAGGTCGAGTGCAGTAAAGGACGGTACTGTAAGGGAGAGTGCATTAAAGTACGGTACTGTAAGGGAGAGTGTAGTAAAGCACAGTACTGTAAGGTAGCGTGTAGTAAAGCACAGTACTGTAAGGTAGCGTGTAGTAAAGCACGGTACTGTAAGGTGGTGTTGCAAAGCACGGTACTGTAAGGTAGTGTTGTAAAGCACGGTACTGTAAGGTAGAGTGTAGTAAAGCACGGTACTGTAAGGTAGAGTGCAGTCAAGCACAGTACTGTAAGGTAGAGTGTAGTAAAGCATGGTACTGTAAGGTAGAGTGTAGTAAAGTACGGTACTGTAAGGTAGAGTGTAGTAAAGCACAGTCCTGTGAGGTAGAGTGTAGTAAAGCACAGTACTGTAAGGTAGCATGTAGTAAAGCACGGTACTGTAAGGTGGTGTTGCAAAGCACGGTACTGTAAGGTAGAGTGTAGTAAAGCATGGTACTGTAAGGTGGAATGTAGTAAAGCACGGTACTGTAAGGTAGAGTGCAGTCAAGCACGGTACTGTAAGGGAGAGGGTAGTAAAGCATGGTACTGTAAGGTAGAGTGCAGTAAAGTACGGTACTGTAAGGTAGAGTGTAGTAAAGTACGGTACTGTAAGGGAGAGTGCAGTAAAGTACGGTACTGTAAGGTAGAGTGGAGTAAAGGACGGTACTGTAAGGGAGAGTGCAGTAAAGTACGGTACTGTAAGGTAGAGTGCAGTAAAGTAGGGTACTGTAAGGTCGAGTGCAGTAAAGGACGGTACTGTAAGGGAGAGTGCATTAAAGTACGGTACTGTAAGGGAGAGTGTAGTAAAGCACAGTACTGTAAGGTAGCGTGTAGTAAAGCATGGCACTGTAAGGTAGGGTGTGGTAAAGCACGGTACTGCAAGGTAGTAAAGCAAGGTACTGGAAGGTAGGTGTAGTAAAGCACGGTACTGAAAGGTTGAGTGTAGTTAAGCACGGTACTGATAGGTAAAGTGTAGTTAAGCACGGTACTGTAAGGTAGGGTGTAGTAAAGCATGGTACTGTAAGGTAGTGTAGTAAAGCACGGTACTGTAAGGTAGAGTGTAGTAAAGCATGGTACTCTAAGGTGGTGTTGTAAAGCACGGTACTGTAAGGTAGGTAGAGTGTAGTAAAGCACGGTAACGTAAGGTAGTGTAGCAAAGTACGGTACTGTAAGGTAGAGTGTAGTAAAACACGGTACTGTAAGGTAGCGTGTAGTAAAGCACAGTCCTGTGAGGTAGAGTGTAGTAAAGCACAGTCCTGTGAGGTAGAGTGTAGTAAAGCACAGTCCTGTGAGGTGGAGTGTAGTAAAGCACAGTACTGTAAGGTAGCGTGTAGTAAAGCACGGTACTGTAAGGTGGTGTTGCAAAGCACGGTACTGCAAGGTAGTGTTGTAAAGCACGGTACTGTAAGGTAGAGTGTAGTAAAGCATGGTACTGTAAGGTGGAATGTAGTAAAGCACGGTACTGTAAGGTAGAGTGCAGTCAAGCACAGTACTGTAAGGTAGAGTGTAGTAAAGCATGGTACTGTAAGGTAGAGTGTAGTAAAGTACGGTACTGTAAGGTAGAGTGTAGTAAAGCACAGTCCTGTGAGGTAGAGTGTAGTAAAGCACAGTACTGTAAGGTAGCATGTAGTAAAGCACGGTACTGTAAGGTGGTGTTGCAAAGCACGGTACTGTAAGGTAGAGTGTAGTAAAGCATGGTACTGTAAGGTGGAATGTAGTAAAGCATGGTACTGTAAGGGAGAGTTCAGTAAAGTACGGTACTGTAAGGTAGAGTGTAGTAAAGTACGGTACTGTAAGGTAGAGTGGAGTAAAGGACGGTACTGTAAGGGAGAGTGCAGTAAAGTACGGTACTGTAAGGGAGAGTGCAGTAAAGTAGGGTACTGTAAGGTAGAGTGGAGTAAAGGACGGTACTGTAAGGGAGAGTGCATTAAAGTACGGTACTGTAAGGGAGAGTGTAGTAAAGCATGGCACTGTAAGGTAGGGTGTGGTAAAGCACGGTACTGCAAGGTAGTAAAGCAAGGTACTGGAAGGTAGGTGTAGTAAAGCACGGTACTGAAAGGTTGAGTGTAGTTAAGCACGGTACTGATAGGTAAAGTGTAGTTAAGCACGGTACTGTAAGGTAGGGTGTAGTAAAGCATGGTACTGTAAGGTAGTGTAGTAAAGCACGGTACTGTAAGGTAGAGTGTAGTAAAGCATGGTACTCTAAGGTGGTGTTGTAAAGCACGGTACTGTAAGGTAGGTAGAGTGTAGTAAAGCACGGTAACGTAAGGTAGTGTAGTAAAGTACGGTACTGTAAGGTAGAGTGTAGTAAAGCACGGTACTGTAAGGTAGAGTGTAGTAAAGCACGGTACTGTAAGGTAGAGTGTAGTTAAGCACGGTACTGTAAGGTAGAGTGTAGTAAAGCACGGTACTGTGAGGTAGAGTGTAGTAAAGCACAGTACTGTAAGGTAGCGTGTAGTAAAGCACGGTACTGTAAGGTGGTGTTGCAAAGCACGGTACTGTAAGGTAGAGTGTAGTAAAGCATGGTACTGTAAGATGGAATGTAGTAAAGCAGGGTACTGTAAGGTAGAGTGCAGTCAAGCACGGTACTGTAAGGTAGGGTGTAGTAAAGCATGGTACTGTAGAGTGTAGTAAAGTACGGTACTGTAAGGTAGGGTGTAGTAAAGCATGGTACTGTAAGGTAGAGTGTAGTAAAGCACAGTACTGTAAGGTAGCGTGTAGTAAAGCACGGTACTGTAAGGTGGTGTTGCAAAGCACGGTACTGTAAGGTAGAGTGTAGTAAAGCATGGTACTGTAAGGTAGAGTGTAGTAAAGCATGGTACTGTAAGGTAGAGTGTAGTAAAGCATGGTACTGTAAGGCAGAGTGCAGTAAAGTATGGTACTGTAAGGTAGAGTGTAGTAAAGTACGGTACTGTAAGGTAGAGTGTAGTAAAGTACAGTCCTGTGAGGTAGAGTGTAGTAAAGCACAGTACTGTAAGGTAGCGTGTAGTAAAGCACGGTACTGTAAGGTAGAGTGTAGTAAAGCATGGTACTGTAAGGTAGAGTGTAGTAAAGCATGGTGCTGTAAGGTAGAGTGTAGTAAAGCATGGTACTGTAAGGCAGAGTGCAGTAAAGTATGGTACTGTAAGGTAGAGTGTAGTAAAGTACGGTACTGTAAGGTAGAGTGTAGTAAAGTACGGTACTGTAAGGTAGAGTGGAGTAAAGGACGGTACTGTAAGGTAGAGTGCAGTAAAGTACGGTACTGTAAGGTAGAGTGTAGTAAAGTACGGTACTGTAAGGGAGAGTGCAGTAAAGTACGGTACTGTAAGGTGGTGTTGCAAAGCACGGTACTGTAAGGTAGAGTGTAGTAAAGCATGGTACTGTAAGATGGAATGTAGTAAAGCAGGGTACTGTAAGGTAGAGTGCAGTCAAGCACGGTACTGTAAGGTAGGGTGTAGTAAAGCATGGTACTGTAGAGTGTAGTAAAGTACGGTACTGTAAGGTAGAGTGTAGTAAAGCATGGTACTGTAAGGTAGCGTGTAGTAAAGCACGGTACTGTAAGGTGGTGTTGCAAAGCACGGTACTGTAAGGTAGAGTGTAGTAAAGCATGGTACTGTAAGGTGGAATGTAGTAAAGCACGGTACTGCAAGGTAGAGTGCAGTCAAGCACGGTACTGTAAGGTAGGGTGTAGTAAAGCATGGTACTGTAAGGTAGAGTGTAGTAAAGTACGGTACTGTAAGGTAGAGTGTAGTAAAGCACGGTACTGTAAGGTAGAGTGGAGTAAAGGACGGTACTGTAAGGGAGAGTGCAGTAAAGTACAGTACTGTAAGGTAGAGTGTAGTAAAGTACGGTACTGTAAGGTAGAGTGGAGTAAAGGACGGTACCATAAGGTAGTGTAGTAAAGCATGGTACTGTAAGGTAGAGTGTAGTAAAGCATGGTACTGTAAGGTAGAGTGTAGTAAAGTACGGTACTGTAAGGTAGAGTGTAGTAAAGCACGGTACCATAAGGTAGTGTAGTAAAGCATGGTACTGTAAGGTAGAGTGTAGTAAAGCATGGTACTGTAAGGTAGAGTGTAGTAAAGTACGGTACTGTAAGGTAGAGTGTAGTAAAGCACAGTACTGTAAGGTAGAATGTAGTAAAGCATGGTACTGTAAGGTAGAGTGTAAGGTAAAGCATGGTACTGTAAGGTAGAGTGTAGTAAAGCATGGTACTGTAAGGTAGAGTGTAGTAAAGCATGGTACTGTAAGGTAGAGTGTAGTAAAGTACGGTACTGTAAGGTAGAGTGTAGTAAAGCACGGTACCATAAGGTAGTGTAGTAAAGCATGGTACTGTAAGGTAGAGTGTAGTAAAGCATGGTACTGTAAGGTAGAGTGTAGTAAAGTACGGTACTGTAAGGTAGAGTGTAGTAAAGCACGGTACTGTAAGGTAGAATGTAGTAAAGCATGGTACTGTAAGGTAGAGTGTAAGGTAAAGCATGGTACTGTAAGGTAGAGTGTAGTAAAGCATGGTACTGTAAGGTAGAGTGTAGTAAAGCACAGTACTGTAAGGTAGAATGTTGTAAAGCATGGTACTGTAAGGTAGAGTGTAGTAAAGCATGGTACTGTAAGGTAGAGTGTAGTAAAGCATGGTACTGTAAGGTAGAGTGTAGTAAAGCACGGTACTGTAAGGTAGAGTGTAGTAAAGCACGGTACTGTAATGTAGAGTTTAGTTAAGCACGGTACTGTAAGGTAGAGTGTAGTTAAGCACCGTACTGTAAGGTAGAGTGTAGTAAAGCACCGTACCGTAAGGTAGAGTGTAGTTAAGCACCGTACCGTAAGGTAGAGTGTAGTTAAGCATGGTACCGTAAGGTAGAGTGTAGTAAAGCACAGTACTGTAAGGTAGAATGTAGTAAAGCACAGTACTGTAAGGTAGAGTGTAGTAAAGCACAGTACTGTAAGGTAGAATGTTGTAAAGCATGGTACTGTAAGGTAGAGTGTAGTAAAGCACAGTACTGTAAGGTAGAGTGTAGTAAAGCACAGTACTGTAAGGTAGAGTGTAGTAAAGCACGGTACTGTAAGGTAGAGTGTAAGGTAAAGCACGGTACTGTAAGGTAGAGTGTCGTCGTATAGACGTACGGTAAATGATGACACACGAATCCACACCACGTGTTCCGGTAAAAATGAACCACGTGTGACGTTCCTTCTCCACACGATATTATTGACGATTTCAAGACTACAGATTCGCCCCGAAAATCACGTGATCTGAAATCACCATGGAAACTGAAACCATCTCCGTGTCCGGTCGGCGAGCGGCTTGTTCGACAAAAAGCGATCAAACAGAACAGAACCGAGTTGGATCGGCTTACTCAACAATATGTCGGTCTCCACGTGGGAACAATGTTCTCGTGAAACTCGAACACTGTTGGGGACGTCGTTTTCAGTTTCCCCACATCCTCTTGTGATAACTTCCACAAACGAATTATTCATTGTGTTCGCAGCGGCTCCAGAGTTCGATATCAGGAGGGAAATGAGGATCAATAATGGGACCCGACCCTGGTGTGTTGGGGGGGGGGGGGTGTTACATGTTTGTGTCTTTCAAAGAATTTGGATGAAAACTCTGTTTGTAATTAATGGTCCTGAGATGATTTTATTAACACGATTCAAACCCGTTCCCGGCTGTTTTACATACATTGCCTTGTGTCATTAAAGTGCAAAGATGGAAGGAGCCGGGGTCGGAAATCACCCCCTTTGGATGGAGCCGGGGGTCGGAAATCACCCCTCTTGGGCAGAGCCAGGGTCGGACATCACTCCCTTTGGTGGAGTTGCATCTGGAGATTGCTCTGTTCCACAAACCATTTGATTTGACACACCATGAGATTTTATAAGAGAATTTTTTTCAAGCCACTTATTGTCAGGTCAGGCAAGATCAGATCTGTGACTTGCTACAGGTACCATGTAAACCTGTACTAACTTGTTCCATGGTCGGGTTGTCGGCGACTAAACCGTCTCCCCCACCAGGTTTTCTGGTGAGGAGGGTGTTTGGATATGGACACCCAGCAGGATTAAAAACAAAACCTGTCAAAGGGCGAGGGAGCTCCTTGTGAGCCAACGGCCATCCATATCAAGTGCCCAACTGTCTGCGGACGTCCTCTTGCAGTTGGGTTTCTTTTTATTAGGAGGTTGGTGGCTGCATTTGCACTCCGGCGACCGTAAAACCCTTCATTCCGCAAAACATTGTCGAAGCACAAGGAAATCTGAAAACCCACTCCGTGGGAGTCCCTCCTGTGCAGCCTCCCTTCGCAGGGTAGCTCATCGAATGACGGGATTGGGGCAAAGCCTTCGGGACCCCCAATCTTTGATGAGAGAAGATAATTCACGTGGTAACATTCCCGGTAACAGATTGTAGGAGAGTGTGTCGGAGTGGTGCTGAGGTGTCGTCCACCAGACGGCGGTCTCCTTGGGTTAACTTGAGGCGGTCCCTTCAGGTGGGTGCCTGGAATGTCCTATCCCTAAGAGAGGATGATCAACTGTCTGTTATCATCTGAGCTCAAGAGTTTGGACATCGGTATTGCAGCACTCTCTGAGGTTTGGAGACTGGATTGCGGCGAGGTCATGGTGGGTGGTTTTGTTGCGGGGCCAGACGTCGGCCTCGAGCACAACCGCGAGATGGAGCTGCAGCGTCGGCTCGACCGATCGCCCAGAATTTAGGTTGTCACTCCGGAGAAGTCCGGAGCCGTTAGTTCCTGAATGGACCGAAGATCGCCAACAGGTCACCCGCGTGGAATAGGGTGAATAGCCAAATTTCTATATACCTAAGTATCCACGCGGGGAATCGACCGGGGAAATTCACCCTCGACGGAACTCGTACGAGACGAGTCGCTTAGCGCGCTCGTTCAGTGTGCGATTCCGAGCGGTTTAATCGCCATGAACCGTCGGTCCAATTGTTCCGTAACAACGGCAATGGCCAGCTAATTCCCAACATGCAGCATGCTCAGCCAATGAAGGAGTGGACACAAACGAGCAGGTACAATAAACAAATGGGGTTTATTATAACGGGGAAATGAAGGGAAGCACGCAAGAGGAAGAACTAAACCGAATACAAATAATGCACGTATATACAAGCAAAAACACTGAAACAGTTTTCTACTTAGTAGACAGGCCCCTGGACACACACACACACACACACACACACACACACACGCACACACACACGCACACGCACACGCACACGCACACACACCCAAAGAAGTGGTGGCTAAAGCCTTTATTTAGGCCTTCAGCTCGGAGGACAGTCGAGGTGAAGACCCGTGTCTATTTTGGACCTGTCCGCCTCATGCGGTCTTCAAGCGGTCCCATCCACGGAGGAGGAGGACGAGGACCAAGGCGAGAGAAGGCCAGCACGACGAGCCCAGCAAGACGATGACCCCAATGGCGACCACCACACCAAGAAGAAGTCCCCCCTCCAAGACCAGCCAAGACGAGATGTGTTGTCCCACGAGATGTGATGTACCTCATCAAGATCAGCGCCCGCGTACTTATTCACCCTGTTTTCGGGGGGGGAGGGGGTGGAAATGTCTCCGCCCTCCCTGTTCTCGATCTCAGGTCGTGAGGTCCTTGATTGGCCGAGGAGCCCACCCCTCTCATTCTGGGCGGAGTCCCGACCTGAGGTGGTGAAGTCCCTGATTGGCCAAGGAGGCCCACCCCTCTTATTCTGGGCAGCGTCCTGAGCGAATTCCCACCCACGTTCGTGGTTGAACGCACGAAGGACAGTGGCGCTGGTCAGAGCGAGGGGAAGGTGTATAAATAGAAGAAAACCCCTATCAAAGTAACTCACAGCGCATTTACATTTATTTACCCATTAGACAAGGGAAGGGAAGCTATCTATAAACACATACTTACCGATATAACTTACTGAAGGGAACACATATTTACCGATATGACTAATCTATAGGACCTGAATGTTGTGTGCCCATGGTTTCCAGATTCGCAACAGTTTCACCTACTATTGGTCTGATCGCTCTGATGGTTACCATGCCCAAGGAGTTGCTGTAGCTGTGTCCAATAGTGGTCAACGAGCATATTATGAGACAAAGGATTCATCACTCCTAAGGTGCAATTTCCCTGGTCTCTGTCTCTGCTCCGACTGAGGCGAGTGATCTCACCGTGAAGGACACATTCTACGCCACGCTCGAGTCTGTGGTTGATCAGTGCCCCAGACGAGATATACTTCGTCTTCGGGGATTTCAATGCATCGACTGGAACTAATAGGGATGGTTATGAGGTGTGTGTTGGTCCCCATGGGTCAGGAACTATGAACCAGAATAGCAATAAGTTCCTGGACTTTGCAAGAAGTCATGGACTTAGGGTGGCTGGTTCATGGTTTCAGCGCCCACAAGCTCATCGCTGGACTTGGTATTCCAACGATGGCGGTGTGGCAAAGGAGATTGACCATGTTCTCGTTGACTGTCGCTGGAGGATGATCCAGAACTGCAGGGTCTACCGGAGTGCTCAGTTCCTCAATACTGACCACCGGCTTGTTGTAGCAACTCTTACGTTGCAGCTTAAATCCAGGAGAATGGTACCATCCCAGCCTCGGCTGGATGATGGCAAGCTAAAGGATGTGAGGGTAGCTGAGGAGTTTGCAAACAAGCTGAGTGGAGATTTGGGGGGTCTGGGTGCTTTGGGAGATCCTGAAGAGTTGTGGAGCACCTTCAAGACCACCGTCCTTGATGTTGTCGGGAGATGTCTTGGAACTCACTGGAGGGCGTAGAATAATTTTTTGTCTCAAGGGACACTGGATATCATTGACTGGAGTCGCAGGGCCAGGCTAATTGGCAGAGCTGAGCTGTTCAGGGAGTTGAGGCATAAAACTTTGCGTGCACTGAGGGTGGACAAGAACGCCTGTGTGCGAGGAATCTGTGAGAGGATAGAGCATCACCTCTGGTTAAGTGATTCTCGTACTGCTTGCAGGGGAATTCGCGCATTGCATTCATCCAAGCCCATCCCTCGTTTACTGCAGTTAGAGCAGAGGGTGGTAGGCTCTTGACAGAGGAGTCCGAAGTGAAGACCCACTGGGACAGTTACTTTGAGCGGTTGTACCAAGCTGATCTACCAGCTGTCGAGTTGGATGTCAGGGGTGTTACAATCACTGTTGCTGGCCCTTAAATCAACTGTGGTCCACCTTTGTTTGTGCAAACACAGGCTGTGGTGAATCAGTTGAAATGAGGTAAAGCTCCAGGAATGTGGCATCCATGCTGAACTTCTCAAGGCTGGTGGAAATGCTGTACTCGTGTCATTGCATGCAGTTCTCTGGTCTGCCTGGAATACAGGCATCATCCCAACTGACTGGAAGAGGGGCCTTTTGTCCCTCTCTGGAAAGGGAAGGGTGATCGCAAAGACTGCAACAACTACAGAGGGGTGACGCTGCTCTCAGTGCCGGGCAAGGTCTTTGATTGGGTAATTCTTGATAGGGTTCGCCACCATATTTTTGAGCACCAGCGTCCAGAGCAGTCAGGCTCTACACCAAATAGGTCATCGATTGACCGTGTCCTTGCTCTTAGGATCATCACCGAACGCAGATGAGAGTTTCAGCAGGGGCTGCTTGCAGCCTATATTGTTCTCTGTAAAGCGTTTGATTCAGTGTATCAGGATGCCCTCTGGAGGATTCTTGGTCTTCGTGGGTTCCACCAAAACTGATCAATCTGATGTCTGAACTCTACTCTGGTACTCAGAGTGTTGTGAGATGTGGAAGTACCATCCCTGACTTATTTTCAGTTGTTACTGGAGTTCGTCACTTTTCAGCACACACACTTTTCAGCACTTGTATGGACTGGATTTTAGGGAGGATGTCGGAGAGATCAAGCTGTGGTGCATCATTTGGGAATGTCAAGATCTCGGACCTTGATTCGCAGATGATGCAGTCATCTTTGTTGGAGACTCTAGATATCCTTTTGGGGGCCCTCTAGGTGCTTAATGAGGAGTCGAGCCGCTGGGATTATGAGTTTCCTGGGTGAAAACTAAGATCCAGGCTTTCAATGACATCTTGGATGTTTGTGGTGAGAATGGTGAGGTCGTGGAGAGATTCACTTACCTTGGCAGTGATGTTCATGTCTCTGCTGGCTGTGAGTCAGAGGTCAGCAGATGCCTGGGTCGGGCCTGGGGATTCATGGATTCACTGGATCATTGGGTGTGGCGCTGCCGGTACCTGTGCGGGAGGACGAAAGTCCAAGTCTTCAGGTCCTTGGTGCTTCCAGTCTTGCTCTCTGGATGTGAGACTTGGACTCTGACCAGGGATCTGAGACTGAGACTTAATTCCTTTGGTTGCAGGTCTCTTCGCAGAATCCTTGGCTCTCGCTGGTCGGACTTTGTGTCCAACGAGCAGTTGCTGAGAGAGACTCAAATGAGATTTGTTCGCGTGTCGGGATTGACAAGAAAATTTCCCCGTGGGGCGATTACTCATGTGTTGGGTGGGGCATTTATATCTGATAGATTTGTCAACATTTTGGCGGGAAGCAGTAAGGGTGGAGCTAACATTCCCTCTCCCCCCCCCCCCCCAGTGTTCCTGGTGCTTCCTTCAAAGTTTTGAATGATGGAACACTGACCTACAGAGTAGAATTCACCAACATGTATCGAATAATTGAAGTCAAACGTCACTGCAACCATCCACAGTATTGCCAAAGACACATTGCACATAGTAATGAACAATATGCCGATTCACTGTTGGGAATGCAACAATTCCAATGGGGCCCATTTGTCAGATGTAGTTTTTAGCTCACCTGGAACATAGTTCCAGGGAGCCCATGGGATGGCGCGTCCGTCCTCCGTCCACAAACACTGGCAACATCTTCTCTGAAACTACACACATTATTTTGATGAAACTTCACCACAACCTTCATCACCCAGTATGTACCAAAGTTTGTTCATGACATTGAATATATATATATATATATATATATATATATATATATATATATATATATATATATATATATATATATATATATATATATATATATATATATATATATATATTTGCGAATTTGGAAGCTTACTGCACACAACAGCCAGGTCCTATAGATCAATTATATCGGTAAGTATGTGTTTCTAGTTTGGGTCCCGTCCTATGTTTAATGGGTGATTAATTGTACGTGCGCTGTGAGTTATTTTGATAGTTAGGATTTAAATTACCAACAACAATGACACTTGCCATCGCTTCCTTCCACCTTCATCCACCGGCACCATTGCACGCGTGTATGTCAGCACGTATGTGGGCGGAGTCCAGTGTGCTCGGCGGGGTTTCTCTGGATGTTGGTGTGCTGGCTTCGCCCCAAATATGGGCCCAAGCGTTGCGCTCTGGCTTCGTCCCAAATATGGGCACAAGCGTTTCGTTCTGGCTTGGCTCCAAATATGGACATCGAGTGTTCTCTCTGCCCAATGAGGGAGTGCGAGCGTGGGATAAGAGAAGCATGCGTGGGCCAAATGAGAGAGTTGAGAGAGTGGAGAGTTGTCTTCTGGTCTTCGGACGTCTGGTGGTCTTCTGAAGACAGTCGTCACCTTCCTGGGGTCCCACCAACAGTGCGTCTTCTCTTGTGGCCTGTGAGCCTGTCCCGCGAGGATCGCCTGCCTGGGCTTGGAGCGGCATTGTGTGGTGGGTTCTAGTCATGCCACCCCAGATCGTCGAAGACCGTACAAAGCCCGGTAGGTCCAAGAATGGGCTCTGACCTTCAGCTCGCCTTTCCTCGAGCTGTAGGCCTCCAATAAAGACCTGACCGGTCCGTTTCTTTTTGGGTGTGTGTGTGTGTGTGTGTGTGTGTGTGTTTGCGGCGCCAGTCTATTAAGTTAAACTGCATAAGTGCTTATGCATTAAACTGCTATTCCTTCATTATTCGGTTCACTCTGCCCTCTTGCGTGCTCCCCTGCCCCATTATAAATAAATATCCCTTTTGTTAAATGTTCCAGCTCGTTTCTGTGTTTCTTTCATTGGCTTCGCACGGTGTGTATTGAGAAATAGTGAGGCTGTAAATTGTTCATTTGGTCCGACGGGCCTTGGTAATCTCCTTTCGCGTTACACACAGTTCGGGCTTGGTAACGGCTCGTTCCGCTCGAGGTCCATCGAGGGTGTGAATTCCCCGGTAGCTTTATCCGCGTCGGTAATTAGGTGTATTGAAGTTTGGCAATCGACCCCACCCCACGCGGTCGAATTATTGGTGATTCATGGCCCAGTCAGGGACCCGTGCCTCTCGGACTTATCCAAAAGGCACGACCTCAATTCCAGTGTGTTCGGTGGAGCCGACTCTACTGCTCCCTCTAGCGGTCGTGCTCACCACCTATACCCGGCCCCGGAACAATTGGTGTTCAGGAGCGGGCTTTGAACCCCTCCGCCTCCACGAAATTCAGGGGATTCGGATCGGGGGTGTGTGGATCAGACTCCCCCCATTTCCCACAAATTGCGAGCGAGTAAAATTTATTTCTCAATACACAACATGACAAGCCAAGACGGGCTGGAGCAGGTGGGTATAGATGCAGTGTGAGAGGAATCTATGGCCCAGGACGAAACCCCCATGCAATAACTTTCCCCGCGATCGGACCCCGAAATAATAGGTGTGGGGTGGCGGCGAACAATCCCCCCCCTCCACCCCGCATCAAATGTCCCTCCTGGCCCTTGGCGGATCCGCGCCCGACCAAGGTGAATCGGCTTCCTCAGGGTCACTCGACATGAGCCGATTAATGGAAAGGCTGGCGCAAATGCAACTAATGCAAAGCCAAATGGATGCGAATGCGCGCAAAATGGATGTGACGTGCTCGCGGTCGTGCTCCCTCTGGCGGTCGTGCTCGCCACCGATACCCGGCCCCATGACAATATATCGGGGTCTGAGGGATCTACAGGTGGATTGCTTTTCAAATGCTTACAGGTGGATTGCCGTTTTCATATTCAGGCATTTCAGTATTCTTCAATTTCCACATTCTCTTCAACTCATTTTTCAGATCCTGATATTTGGCCATTCTCCTAATTTCTGTGGCATTTAGTCCAAAGTCATTGGGAACCAAGGCCTCGATCAACAATGCTGATTTTTTGTACACGCTCCTTCCCAATTCCATATTCAGGCAATGTATGACGCCAGCACCGAAGGAAGGGCGTATTCCGTTTTCTTGCTCGTTTGTTGCTTGGAGAAATTTTTTTCGCCAAGTGTGTTGGTCTTTAGCATTTGTTTGTCACACGATTTCTGTCCACAGTTTTGATGCAATCGCTCTGAATTTTTTTTGTATGTGTGGGTGACTGGCCGAGGACAGCAACACTTAATTTTGGTGAACATCCAAATATGGATCCTGTGCTTTTGCAAACTCAGATTTAACCAAATTCAGTCAGTTTAGCTTCTGTCAATTACACGAAGAAAGCATGCATTCACATCAAATACTCATCCCACGTCATCAAATGAACAATGACGTCATCATTGTGTACATAAATCCCCCTCAAGATCTGCAATAAGATCATTGACAAAGCGTTGAAATGTCGCTGGACCATTCTTAAGATCAAAATGAAGAACTTTATTCTGGTAAAGTCCCTTCGGTGTTGCAAAAGCAGAAATTATCTTTGCTCGCGCAGTGAGAGGAATTTGCCAATACCCCTTTAGAAAGGCAAATTTGCTGATACACTTAGCCTGACCAATGCTGTTAATGCAATCATCAATCCAAGGAATTGGATAAGTATCCGCTTCTCATCACTGCATTAACTCGTTTTAAATTAGTGCAACAATGAAAACTACTATCTGGCTTGGGTACCAGAATGCCTGATGAACTCCATTCACTGTCATAAGGTTCAATGATATCATTTCCAAGCATGTATTCCATCTCCAAATTCAAATGTTCCAACTTAACCAGATTCATCCTTTACGGATGATGTTTTATGGGCTTGGCATCTCCCACGTCCACATCACAACACACTAAGTTCGTACGGCTCGGGGCATCTTTGCAATTTGACCCTGCTGTTCATATGTCAAAACCCAGGTTTACAAAAGGCGCCAACCCTCCACGTCCACACAGAGTACATTCATTTAGTTTTTATATTTCCACATCCCTAATGTGGTCAAACTTCACCTAATCACACATATCACTTTATGCCTGGGCAACAACTATTAGTAGCCTCACTAGCAGTAACCTCATCACCAATCTGGTCCATAAAGGTTCAGTCTCACATAAACACAGTTCATACGTCCACTTCACTCTCATCAGAGCGCTTCCTGGACCAAGAACGAGTCACCACACATGTTGAAATCAGATCAGGAACCTCCTTTTCTTGCTGTTCCGCATAATTCTCAACAATCGATTCTTCCACCATTCGTGGATTCACCAATACTTTATCACCAGCTAAATCATTCCCGATGATAAAAAACCGCCTTCCATTGGGAGAGTAGGTTGTATGCCAACAAGAAGAGGTCCAGATACCAAATCAGACTCGAGATGAACCACTTGAAGAGGTGCTTTAACAAACCCTCTGAATCCTTGTGCAGTACTACACTGGTGTTAGTTGTTAGTCTCTCAGATTGCAGCAAAATGCTCTCAGGCATGAACGACTGCAATGCTTCCATGTCTCTCAATATTCTCACAGGTTGCTGACGTGCATAATTACCTATGGCTGACACAAAACTGTCTGTAATGAAAGTCCAACATCCTGCATTACACAGGTGTGAGTCCAGCGTCACTTCCTCTTCGGAGGACCCCTCTACCATCTCTGTGGTGAAAGGTAGTGCAATGGAATGGAACCCTCTTGTTGCTTTCCCCACTTATAACACTGCGCCACGGAGTGTCCTTTTGTATGGATCTCATTCCCAGACTAGGCTTATGGTCACTGTCTAATTACTGCTGTTTGGAAAACCCTGTTTGTTAAAATAGGATTTGTGAGTTAAGGTGCAATCGTCGGCCGCTGTGGCTGCGATGTTCAATCCATCTACCGTCCTTTCATCCAAATGTTTTTGAATGTCAGAAGGCATGCTTCAACTCCTCCACCAACATAAGCTGCTTTAACTCATCATAGTTGTTCACAATTTTCTTGGAACTACATCACCCGTTAAACAGTCTCTTTTTCCCAAGCAAATTCCACATAAGTTTTCACCCTTTCTTCCTACACTGCCGAAACTTCTGTCTGTACGCCTCGAGCACCAACTCGCAAGCTTTCATAATGGCAGCTTTTACCTTGTCAGAGTACACACATCAATCGGTAAAGCTGAGTAAACCTCCTGAGCCCTACCTACAAACACACTTTGCAATAACGTCGTGCAATATTCCTTAGGCCACTGCAATGTGTGTGCCATTTTATCAAAATGCAAAAAGTAGTTATCTAATTAGTTTCCTTAAAGAGTGGAACAAGTCTCACCTGTCTCGTAAGGTTCCACGACTTTTGAGTTGTCATCCGAGGTGTTGGACTAGGCGCAGTTTGCATTCCCTTCTCTATTTCCAACTCTTGTATCCCAAGCTGTCCCTGCACCTCCTGTTCCTTCATCTCCAGCTATTTCACTCGCAACTCCATCTCCATCACCTTTTCTTTCTCCCGCATTTCTCTTTCTCGCACTTGGCTCTGCAGTTCCAATGCCCTTACCTCTAGCCTTCACAATTCCACATCATCGCTCTGTATTAACTGAAGCGCAGTGTCAGGCAAAAGTTATTTTCAACTAAATAGCTTAACACCAACGATCGGACTTCTGCTTTTTTTTTTAAAACTCTGCTTAACCTCTATACAACAATGTTAAGTCAAATCTACCAACTCAGGTTTCTGTAGTCCACTCAGCTTATCCACACTCAACACCAATAAACTCATGAGCATTAAATGCCAGAGTGATCATTTGTGGTTTCACCTGGTTCTTTTAATCACTTCAGAATTACCATTAGCAATCCATGTTCTTTTCAAACGAACCCAAATGACTTTTATGAGTGCTTCTCAAACGAGAATGCAAAGTCGGTTATGATTTTAAATCAGCCAAACCCCACGATTTCTCTTATAGGTTTCTCTGAACACACCCACAAATCCTAGTGTGGAGTGAGATCCAAGTATTCAATTGGTCTTATGGATGAAAGATTGATCCCGGATGAGCCCCCAGTTTGTTACGCGCAGCCTCAAAGCCTCGGAATGAGTGTCCCTTGTTGACTTGAAGGGGAGCACGGCAGGCAATTAAAACGATCACTTTATACTTTTCAGTCAATTAATAACCAGGTGACAACCAGCGCACAACATACAACAGAAGGAAATTTAAAATACAATTTATTAAAACCCACTGATAAAATGCACTAATATCATTCAATAAAAATTAAATCACAATAATTCTTCAGCAACTGTAAAATTCCGCACAGGAAATAAAGTGCACGGTCAATACTTTTAAAAATCTTTATCAAAGTTACACACATATCTTTCAATGCAGCTTTAAATACTTTCACAACTCCAACAAAGACAATTTCCACCCTGTGAGAAATCAACATTACACACGTTTTAATACACCCCTTTTATAGACTATGTGCCTTGAATTAAAGTGAGAATCTTGCAGTGTCCGAATATATAATTTCTAAACGTTGCCTTGTCGAAATGGACATGCAGATGAACCTTGCAATGTCAAAACAAACATGCAGATGAACAGCCAACCTTGTGTATGAAGTGTGTGAGTCCCATGGGAATTATCTAACAGTAAGGAATCTCAATGCACCCCGGTCCGTGAAAACCGTGAGGAGTGGAGAGGAGCGATGACCTTGCTGCGAGCTGCCCAGAGAAGCTGTCGGTGTGGGATGTCAACGTGGAGTTGTTTTGCACTCCGAGTACTGTGTTGGCTCCTCGTGAGCACAACCAGTTTGCCAGCAGGAGTGAATCCGAACATCGGCAAGGTCTACTGGATCACAATCAGGTCTGTGGTCCAAGTGTACCAAATGATACAAGGCTCATGATGCCATCGCAGCCTGTCTCCTGTTGTGCATTGTCCTTTGGCCCTTGCTTGGCAACACGAATATCACTGCACTCTGCCGCTCCAAGGATCTGAACGCTACTGGAGCTGGATCTCTTTTTCACCTCCATGACCTCCTCTGAGTCGCTTCTGCTCAACACTTATTCAGAGCATTGCTTGTCCATAACAAATCTTTCAAAGTCCAGTTCTCCCCAATGCAGGAATGAAGCACTCATGTTACTTGAACACTCTAGCCTCAACAAAAGTCATCCTCAAAGTTCTGTTGATAATCCATTTTGATGTCACGATGCCAATGACGCATTCAGCTGTCCGTGCACGTAACCTTTTCCACCAATATGTATCCCATTTATTTAATTCACTGTAACCGTAGTTGCCTTTTCTCACAGTTACTAGCATATCCAATTTACTTTACATCTCCAGTTATCGAGGATTCACTAATCCGTAACAATACATATGTTTTGAGTGTTTCAACTCTGTTAAAATAAATTGTTCAAAAGAACCTGAGTGAATTTCAACAGTTTTGCCGTCATGGACAGGATCGCAAACCCCAGGAGACAGGAGGTCGGAGAGTAGCCCCTGGATGACAGCAAACACTGAAAGCCAGCTGAAATAAAGTAAAGGGAAACCTGTGATTTTTCTGTGTTTTGCTGTCATCACAGGTCGTTCGTCCCTTCTCCAGCCAACCTGGTAACGCGATCCCTAAATTTTATCTGGGTGTTCAGAGTTGAATCACCTATAAGGCCATGGGAAACAGGTTAGAATCCTGTTACATTCGTGAATGTTATAGAGGTATTAAGAATCTCCAGAGTAATAGAAGGGTCGAACGTCTGATATGTAATGAACATGCAGGTATCCAGGAGGTGAAATTTCTCAAGTAAGATAAAGGGGTGAAAATCCTCTCTGTGTGCACAGTGCAACGTCCTGCTGTACCAGAGCCGAAGATGGGATACTTGAAGGCACAGAGAGACGAGTTTACGTCCGACCATGCTCTTGCGCAGAATTGGCATTCCCAGAGTTATGGAGGACAGGTTGAAAAAAGTCCCATTGAGTAAGAGAGTCCAATTGGTTGGATATTTTAAGGAATAGTTTGTGTGCAACGTTTTAGTGTGTGCATGTGCATGTGTTAGAAATGTATTGTGAATTATATAGGTTTGAGAATGAAATTTGTGTTAAGTGAATGGATGATAATTACAGAATGGAATTTGTAAGTGGAGTTACACTGCAATGCCACTGAAAATTTAAAAGAAAGTACAAAGAGCGGTAAAAGTAGAAGTAATTAATTGACTGTTGCTGCATGCACGGCGAGGGCGAAGTACACCGCCACTGTCGAGGTATAGGGTGTAGTCCCGTCGGATTCCCCGTGCACCAATGTTTCTTCGGCGTCAAAATAAATAACTGAGCAGGAACAGAAAGAGGCTGCAAGCCCTGCGACTGAGTTTTATTACTCGTGCTGAAGAGCAAAACCCGAGCGTTATTTGTAATCTATATTATAATAGTATAATACAGATGCCGCAAAGAGAATTTACCTTGGTCAGCATTTGAATTAAGGGAGATGCACAAGGTATTCCAATCTCTATTACACGTGCAGGAGAATATTGGCGAGAATTGCAAGGAGATAACATGGACCTGACCGAATGTGCAGTGGTTATAAAGAATATTTTGCTTGATCAAGTAATTAAAATTGTACCTTCAAGGATTGATTGGGGTAAAACTTCAGGCATGTAAACAAATAATTGGTGAGGACCCCACTGACCACCGAGGACACGATGGACAGTGTTGGTAAAGACATTCATGAATGATTATAATTAAATTGAAATGCATCTATCTCATGCTTTTGTGAATGGTTTGAATATGAAATTGCAGTCAGATGTCCAGTCTGTTGATCGTTTCACAATATTAAACCGACAGATGGAACAGAGGAGCCCCTGCACCCATATAGCAATTAAGTGCAGTGTGATGGGTGAGTGGGTGGGATAATGCTATGAAGCAAGACAAGGAGAGGTGATGTGTTGAGGCCCAGTGCATTTCAAAACCATTATAACCTTTATTAGCAATTTCCCCACTTTGTAGTTTTTCCCTTTTAACTTTATTTGATTCTTACGTGATTATTTGCTTTGTTTGATAAAATGTGCACCATGGTATACACTCTCACGATACTCGAAAAGATAATGAAAACGATGTCAACTGCACTCTGATGCCAGGTTTTGCTTTATATTTACCAACTCACCTTTGAACGGTGTAGTCTGGGTTTAAATCTTAACTGAGTAGTAAACTGCCATCCTGGTGTTTCGCAAGCAGACGATGCATCAATGTGTGTGCCATCCCTCCGACGGACGTTAATTAGATGTCCCATCTGCTGGCATTAGTTTGTGGACATTGGGGATCTCACGATATATTTTGAAAGGAGTTGGTGAGTTATTACTGGCATCATGTTAAAAAAAAATTAACAAAGTGCAATTGACGGTTCTTACTGTCAGATTATAAAAGATTGCCTCGCAAGCAACAATATCCATAATGACAGGGAGGTTTTGCAGGAGTGACTCCTGTGGAGTGGGGAGACCATTGTTACATCCACACTTCGTGTCCTAATTACAAATTCCTGCCTGAACTACTGCTGGGAAGGCAATGGCAAACCACCCAGTATAACCCTTCTCAGGAAGCTTGGTCAGCAGCACAGATGCTCAGGAATAAGTCTGTTCTTTATCAATT
>NC_140977.1:1215638-1270638 GCF_056783735.1 Eptatretus burgeri | reverse complement strand
GTCAAGTGGTAAAAGGAACTGAGCCTTACAGGTAAAACAACATCTCCATTTCCCTTGCAAGCCACATTAACTATGGAGGGGATGGATATCCACTAAATGGATGATTCCATGTTTGCATTCTGTATTGCTCAAACAAATGTTGTCAAAGTTTTTTTCCCAGGTAAAGGAAGGTGAAAGAAGCATTGCTGGAGCCAGCTGTTGCTAATTGTAGCAATTTCCAGCCTGGAGATTGTTTTGATAAAATTTCACAAAAAAGAGGTGGGGGTGGAAGGGGTTGGGTAAGCTCTACAGCGAAGTTGGACGGGACTCCATCAGGTTTTGCTAGCCTCCCATGCAGCAGTGAAAAGCCGAGCCGTATGGATCCCCCCCCCCTCCCAGTGCAAGAAAGCTCACAGCAACAACAGAAACTCCAACGAAGAGCTATGAACTTGTGTTTTACAGTTGTTGTGACTTTACTTCCTTTTGGCGATGACGCCATGGTCTAGCAGCACGATTCCATGTTAATTATATGCGAGCAGGACTGGGAAAATTGTACCATGGAAAAATTGTACGATAAATTTTTAAAAATAGACAGACACCTATGCTCACATAAGTGCAGATGTAAAAGACAATAAGCTGCAAAGGAAAGAGCACATTCACATCCAGTTGCTTACCGATTCTTCATTTCAAAGCCCAAGCTGGAGTAAAAGAGCCATTACTGCCACTGAAAGCTTCTTCATAATCACCTTGTATGGCAATTGGAAGGCGGCTCGTGAACTCATTGATATAGTGGCTGCTTGGGAACTGCTTGATATTAACGCTGAATTGGTTGCTGTCAGACAGTAGCTATGCAAAATCATATTGTCCTTGATATTTTACTCTCGGTACAGGAAGGAACTTGTGCAGTTATTAGGTCTGAAAGTAGCACATATATCCCCGATAACTCAGAACAAATTGATAATTTAGCTGCCAAAATCAAGGCAGAGGGTGCAAAATACCACAACTAAAACAAAGATACTACAATTTATTTTCATTGGATTGATGTTAATCATTGCTGTTCTTGTGATTGTGAAACGCTTGTCAAAATTATAAACAAAATGAATGATGAAAGGTGTGACCCAATTGGTGGTTACAGAGCCTGCAGAAATTGAAATGGCCTTGGAGACGATGGAGGAGACCTTTAAGGGGTTTTGCCAAATTGAAATGGAAGATTTGTATGATTATGAGCTATGCAAAAATTGATATTGAAGTTCTGCAGAGAAATGATACTTAAATACCCATATTTGGGTCATTGGGCATGTCTCTTGTGACTATTAGCAGACACCTTCCTCAGGAAGATTGATGGTCGTAAGAGCAAATTATCATCGAATAACACTCTGGGGTATGTTGAAGATGGCTGGTTTTGCCAACGACGGGCAAGATCTCTCGTATATGGATAACCTAAGACAGGCACAGTCATGTAACTTCCCTTTGCTCCCAGATTTATCTGGTGGACTGACTAATTCAAATCTGCCCTTGAGCCCTGGAAAGTGAAAGCCCTGGAAACAGGTAAAATTAATCCCAAATTCAATTTCATTTGAAAACTTCGGCATTTAATATGCCACATATTGTCCGAGGAAGGAGAAAAGGGAGGAAATGTAGAAATGTTTTTTCTATTAAAAAAAAACATTTTCCTGGACCTTACGGGAAAAGTATTTATGATTGTAAGCAGTTTAAATAAATACAGCCCAACACAGTATATTAATTAAATTGACAAAGCAGGTTTAACATGTCAAAATTGAAATAATTCCGTTGGAAATATACATACGCATCCCATATTACATTTTGCACTCCACAAAACATATATATCTGATTTTAATAATAATTTGTTATTTTGCTTAGTTTTATTTGGTGCTTAGTTTTCTTTAATTGTCAAGTTGTGAAGCCTGGGTTTTCTGCAAACGCAGCTGTCCTTGAAAAAGGCATGGCTTGCAAGATAAGATGCCATCTCCTCCTCATCTTGTTGGTGCAGATACCCCATGAAAACTTCACTTTTACAACAGAATGCAGAGCTTCGTGAAATGGAACAGCAATTATTTAACATTTTAAATGTTTTACACTCTGTTTTAATTCAAATCAAAATAGGTTTATGGCTTATTGAAGTAGTTCGTTCTTATTAGAGCTTTTTAGAATGTGAGAACATGTTGGGGAATTATTCACAACCTTTTCTGTACTCTTAAAGCATTTTTGGACATCTCAGCTAAAACATTTTAAGTTGTAACTGATCTGATAAAATGAAGACATTCTGCCCATATCACAATATTGATTAAACCCATATACTGTGCTGTAATTCAGAGGATCCTGTGGGGAATATTCATTTTCTTTGTGTTCTATAAAATTGATGATGATTAATCGAATTTACTAGAACTATTTACATGATTAAATACGAGGTCCGTCTCAAAAGTAACGGGACGGACTTCACAGAAATTTTATTCCAAAAAATATATTGAAATCATAGCTTGTCCCCTTCAAAATAGTTTCCCTCCAGTCTCACACACTTGTCCATCCTCTTCTTCCACGCTTCGATGCACCCCTGGAAGGCTTCTACTGGAATCCTCCGGAGCTCCGTCGTCATGGCCCTTTTGATGGCCTCCACATAAGGAAATTGGGTCCCCTTGAGCTTGGGGAATAGGAAAAATCACAAGGGGCCAAGTCTGGAGAATACGGGGGTTGCTCCAGAGTTGGCCCGTTCCTCTCCGCCAGAAACTGTCGGATGCTCAGGGCACTGTGAGCAGGGGCATTGTCATGGTGGAGCAGCCAGGCGTTGTTCTCTCACGGATCCCTCCTCTTGTCCCGGACTGATCTCATGAGGCGCCGGAGGATCTTCTTGTGCACGTATTGATTCACTGTTTGACCCTGTGGTAGAAACTCGAAGTGGATGATGCCCTTGATATCAAAAAACGCGATAAGCATCAGCTTGACCTTCGACTTCGACATCTTTGCTTTCTTTGGTCTTGGTGATGCCGAACTTTTCCACTGATAACTCTGCTGTTTGGTCTCGGGATCGTATTCAAATATCCACAATTCATCGCCAGTAATGACTCTTCCGAGCAGGTCTGGATCGTCCCTGAGGCGCTCGATAATGTTTTAACAGACAGTGACTCTTTGCTGTTTCTGGTCCTCAGACAACAGCTTGGGGACCATCTTTGCGCACACCTTGCGCATTTCAAGATTTTCAGTGATGATGCTCCAGACAGTGTCTTTGTTGATGGAAAGTTCCTCAGCAATCATCCGCACCGTGAGTCGACGATTTGCGCGCACCATCTGCTTCACACGCTCGATGTTGCCCGCCGTTCTGCTCGTTGAAGGTCTTCCAGACCGTGGATCGTCTTCAACCTCCTCCCGTCCCTCTTTGAACCTTTTGTGCCATTCAAACGCACGTGTTCGTGACATCGTTTCTTCCCCATAGACTTGCTGCAGCATTGCGAAGGATTTGGAAGATGTTTTGCCAAGCTTGGCAAGAAACTTCAGATTGACTCTCTGCTCACGACTCATAGCATGACGACTCAGACTAGACAACGTGTAAAGCACGACCTGTAAAAAAAAAAATCACACAATGAGCGCAGTCATCCATCACCAATCATATATATTGCTGGAATGTTGCGAAAGACAAGTGTCACAACCCGTTCATTCAAGTTGTGTAAGTCAAGCACACAGCAGGCCCAGTCCCGTTACTTTTTAGACAGAACTCGGAGCTTTTATATTCTGGTTTACTTTATCCTTAAAATTATATTTTAGCCCCTATAAACAGTAACCGGCTTGGGAAAGTGTTGAAGTGGTCACACAAGCAGCTGTGTATTGGATTTTGAGAAGATGTTTGTGCTTTTGAATTTTGCTGAGTTTATGCCTCCACAAGCAGTTCTTATTTCGTTTTACTCAAATCATCTCACTGCACCACTGTTTGCTTGAGTATATAAAAAAGGACATTTGTTTGGAACTTCGTTTGAGAGGATTCCACCATTGATGGAGTGCCTCCCTCCATACGTATGTTCAAGTGATTCAACTCTTAAATAAAATTGTTGAACCTGTGGGTTTTCTTCAAAGCATAAGTGTAACGTCCCTGGTCTTGGGCATTGATGACTCGTTCTCCATCCCAACTAATTTGACATCTTAGCCATTCCAAAGAGGCTCCCTTTGTCAATCCCTATCCTATTAAGCTCTTTTTTTTTAAAAAAAAATCTTTCTGCTATTTCGTCATTCTCCCATTTATCAGAGCTTTTCTGCTGTTATTTCTTTTCGTAATTTTCCTGGGTTTTTTTTGCCAATCATTGGTGCTGTGTTTGTTTGTTTCGTTTTCCTGTGTGGTATCCATAATTTGCACCTGTCTTTGGAAGTATGTGGCGAAATGGATTAAGGATCCCTTTTCTGGTTTGGTGTTTTCTTGTTCGTGCACAAATTTCATCTGACCGTCTGTTCAGCTTTTCACAAACTCCACTAGTCCGACACACGATGTTCTGTGCACCTGGTTAAGCTCCATTAAACCACTACCTCCCTCTCGCCTCAGAATGTACAACTTCAGTATAAATTGGTTTTTGTGGAACATCTTGTGAATAGTTCAAAATTTCCTTGTTTTGGTATCTGGATTGTTGATCTCCAATTGTGGCTCGTTTATAGTTGCACAGCTATGTTGGAATACTGGCATTGCAAGTTGATTTATAGCTTTGGTTTTGTTTCTTGGGGAAAGGGAAGACTTCAGAATTAGTCTAATTCTGCATAAGTACTCTTTACTGATTATTTTACACATTGTTTTATGTTGTACCTGGGGCCTTCCTTTTAGTGGGGCAGATAACAGCAATTTTTGAGAGGAATCGTGCAAATGATGATACAAGCATCAAATTTGGCACATTTGTTCTCCAGGGGATTCTAATCAAATCTGCCTGATTGGCCATTTGAAAATCCAAATTTTTCAAAATTTGGATTTTCAAATGGCCATTCAGGCAGATTTGATCAGAAAGCCCTGCAGAACAGAAATGCCAAATTTGATGCTTTATTCTGGGCAGCTAATGGCTCTAGTCCATTATTTTCAATGTTAAAATTATTTTCATGAGCTTTGGGATTGTTTCCCTTCTTAAATTGTTCTATTTGTCCTGTTTCCAACCTCAGTTGGTCTCTGCTTCTCAAGTCTCCGTTTCCCTGGTGGTGTTTTTAGCCTAAGAGCCCACAACGGTTTATTTGTGTTTTGTTCGCCAAAAGGTCTGAGAGTTGTTTCTAGAGTGAAAATGTCTGTAGAATTCGAATATGCTGGTCTGATAAAAATCCACTTGGACAGTTTTCCACAAATCGCGTTTTTTAGGGGTACCTTACAATTTCCTGTGAACGCATTTCGTTTCGTAAACGTTCCGAACGAACTTTATAAGTAATTAATTTTAACTCAAGCCCAATAGCTACACCCAAAAATGAGATATCATGCAAAAGCTTATCGTTGGCCGGATTCTATGAACTATTCTGTTTCTCAATTTGACTTCAAAAAAGTAGGATTAGCCTGATTTCAATGATTAACCCCAATTTTACATACCGGCATGTTTTATCATCTTATATTTTTTGTGTATGTTTTCCAATCCTGAAGTTTTCAAGAGGATTATTTACAAAACAAATGCACTATTTTGAAGAACTATCATTCCCCTTTCCTATGCAAAAACAATCATGCAAAACAGTTTATATTTTGCAGAGTAATGAAAAAAAAAGAGAATACATGGGGTTACTTGGAAAATATCGCAATTTCCGATGATTCTTGGAATATACATGTAAATGTAAGAACAAAAGTTCTCCGTGCGACATTTCCACATCCTCATTGTCCTGTGATTCGATGACGGATTCCTTTTCACTGAGGATCTGGCTGATATGGTGTGGCATCTGATCACAATCAAACCAATCGATTGCGTAGCTTCCATCAACCAGGATCCATCCGTGTTGGCACGGCTGGCCACATAAGCTAGATGGATCTTGACGTGCAGCTTTCTTCCACAGAGAGGCAACATAATTTGCTCTCTTGAATTTATTGATCAGAACAGATCGACAAGGTGGCATGCTGCTTGGGTTTACACCCTTGATCTTCTCCAGTGGATCCCCCAGCTGTCTTGGCGCATATGTGTGTTGAAACATAACATAGCGGACAGTGTCAACGCTGAGCAAGTTGTGTTTCCCATACAGCGAGCATACAAAATGCTCAATTGTTGAAAGTGTTTCATCAGGCACATTGTGGTGCTCCCCTAGCATGGCAATAGCTGAGATGAACTGTTAGTGTTTAATCATGATGTCAAGGGGTCTCTGTTTTCCTTTGTTCATGAAGGATGCTGTGAAGTCGGTACCAATAAATGCATGTATTCCAGGAAGAGCTTGCAGGACAGTGGATTCCAATTAATCAACCAGTTTGGGAATACTGATGTATCACCTGGTGTTGTTACTGCTAAGTCCAACATCCATCCATACGTTTGGACAGTCATGTGTGGCACCTGCGTAGCACAACAGAACCACGAGGACGTCCTTGTCATTGCTTCTGACCCTCATCGTTGCGGCTGGTGATACTTGCATGATATGAATCAAGATGAAACACAAGTCGAGTGTCAGTTTCTTCATGTTGGCAGTTCAATGCCTCTGTGTCTTCTCTGAATACACTCCCTCCGTTTTCTCTGAACATGTAGCAGACACCATCCAGACCCATGACCACAATGTGATCCTTCAGGATGCCAGCATATCTGTTGTTCTTCCATTCATTTGCAAGGAAGCAAAGGAATTCTACTTTGAAGGAACATGACTGAAGAGCTGTTTGCCAATTCTGAGGCCGCTTCTGTTCAGGACCTGTCACAGCAAACGTCATTTCTTCTGACCCTCGTCTGTTTCACTCAGCCTCTTTGATACTCGGAGTGATGTACGTATCACAAACAAGATCAGTGCGTGGTGACATCTCGCACAACCGTCGGAGGATTACTTCAGCTACCCCACCAAATGTGGGAGGGAGATTCAGCAATGTGTGCAGCAGGAACATCGCATCGACTAATGTGACGTCAATATCGCCTGGTTTCTCGCTTTCAACCATTCCCTCCAGCTTGTGCAGAAGCTTTGACTTGTCAGTTTTGTTGATGCTACCATCCATGTGCGCCAGGGCGAGTGGAATTGGAGTCAGTGGATATTGAAAGACTTTCTCAATATCTATCCTTTCCAACGTACTGATGTAGAGTAGCCTTCCAAACAGGTCTCTGGTCCCTTGTAGTTCAACTACCTTCTGGTTCTTGGTGGTGATATTTTTCTTCAAAGCAGCACTCGCAAAGTTCTTGATCTTCCTTCTGCTGATTGGTTTCTCGAAGCGAGCTTGATCGTTGAAGCTCTCTGCTGTGAAATTATCACACAACTCCTGGCCTTTCACTTGAAACCCCAAGAGATCCTCCTTGATATCATTTGGTACACTGGCACCAGTCGTGATGCAGTGGAGGGTTTCATTCGTGTTCTGATCAAACGGCTTCATGGTGTTCTTGATTGCGTCAAACAGCTTCGAGAGATCATTATTGTCTCGGGTGACTCGATATGGTTTCAACGATTTGTAGACGTCTTCCTTCAATTTCAAGCCAGCTTTGTCGAAGAGGCTTCCAACAATACAACTTCTGGCAGCTCGAGTGACCATCCACCGCTGACTCACACTGTCGGACTGACTGAACGAAGTGATTCCTGTCAACCTTGATGCAGCATCAGCATTCACTGTCTGCTCGAGGGTGATGTCGACTTGAGTTCGCGAGAATGATTTGTTGGTTCTTCTCACAGATAAAGCTCCATTTTCTAAGGCTTATCGAACACCATGATGTGTGTTGGCCAGGTTCATCAGATTGTGATAATAATGAACCAGCCATCGAGCGTAGTTGGGACGATTCCCAGCAAAGAAGATGGAACACATTTGGCCCAAGGAGAAAATGAAGAGCTGCAGGTCATTTGTTCTATACGCTCGACTGAATCGCAAGAAGATATGGACTAGTTCGAAGTACAACATCCAAAACTTAGCTGTGTTCCCATGATGACCACTGAGAGTCAGTGCTGTGTACTCTGTATACTTCTTCATGACTATGGTGTAGTCGTTGCTTACTTCTATCTCATGGAATGCATCAGGGGATAGATCTCGTCTGGAAGATACTACTGCAGTCAGAAAGGTTTGAGGCAATGGACCAGTATCTTCAAGAAACTTCTGGAAGTGGAGAACTTGGAAAGCTGTCGCTAGGAGAGGATGAAGCCGCTTACATCTGCAATTATAAATATACAAAACGTGTTGTTAATATAATATCATCAAAATGAAGAAGACACGACATGATACATGTTTATTTGATGATATATTGGAATAGCATCCATTCCGCTCACCGATTGAAGTGTTTTCCTCGTAGAAATCCATTCAGCAATCACAGAGCAAGAACGCCTGTTTCTGTATCTGTGGGCCACCAGAGCAATCGAGGAAGTGTCCCAGAGCACCAAAATACGCAAGTTCAACATGAAAGGGTCCAAAGCAGATGAACACGTTGTTATACGTAGGATCCTCGGCAGCTTAGATTTGTAGAGCTGGTTTAGCTATAGCTAAGTCATAGTGGACCACGACGAAGTCCTCTCTACATTCCTGAGCAACCCACTGAGATAGTCGTAGCGTTTCTGCCACTACGTCTTGCCGAGTCGGAGGGAGATTCAAGTTCTCCATGTAGGCAATTCTCTGTCTGGGGAGTGGATCTTCTGTGACAAGTGAGTTCCAACCTGTCCAGAATGGTGTTTTGTCGAGTGTGATGCTCATCATCCAGAATATATCTCTATATTCCATGTCAGTGAGATGCGGTGGTCTTGGTATGCTTTTGACTGCATACTGAAAGACTGTCATCTTAGGTTTCTTGCGATATGGTTCCAAAGTGTGTTCCTTTAGGTGGAATACTCATTTCGAACTATAACTCTGTGTCACAGCAGTGTCCACTGAAGTTAGCTGTCGCTGGGAGGAAGGTTCTTCGGGTAACTCGTCCAGTGTCATGTTTGGCTCGTTCTGATAGCAGATACCTACAGTATCGTGCAAGGTTCCACCGCCTGACAGTGTTTCCGTAAGCTCATCGTAATTGTCCCATGCTAAACTGGTACAAAGTCTGACCATTTTGGTGATTCCATCGGGTGTGGTACATTTACGACCAGAGATGTCAGTGGCTAATTCGGTCTCAAGGGCCTCGGCTGTGTGATAGCCTACACTGTGTCCAAATCGGTTCAAAATCTCAACAACTTTCCGGCTTCCTGTCATACTTTTTAAATGATTCCCATGCTGAGGTGTTTCCCTGGTTTTATTCTGGCCCTAGCTGTGACGTACAACACATCATCGGACAAAGATTTCACCAGTCTGTCAATGCGTTCGTCCCAAGGCGGCTTGTTTGATCCTGTGTACAGCACCCTGAAGAACTCAAGGACAGCATCAGGAGGGTCTGCATGTCCTACTTCCAACGCTTCCGTTGTAATTGGCCTTGGTAAGTCATCCTGTGCACTTTGAACCTTCAATATCAGGGACCGAAGGTAGAATGCAGCTTCTTGTACTGCATGATCATCAAAATTGGCATGCCTGATTGCGGAATTTTGACTGAGGTTAGCATTATGTATGATTGTTCCCGTCTTGAGACTTACACAATGACTGGTCAGTTCATTTGGATATGTTTTCAGGATCTTGTCGGCCAAGCTTCTCGCGGGATATGTCGTCTCATCGTCTCCAACCAAAGTGAGGTAGCGCACGTGCAATGATGACAGGTATTCTGCTCCTTGGTTTGACACCAAGGTTACATCGATATGCTTCTGGAGTTCCTGGAATGCTGCTTTGTGAGCGGCCAACTTTGAAGACATCATGTCGTCATCTTTTTGTACTGCGGTTTGGCAATGATGTATGTAATTTCTCTTGCAGGAGTGGTGATATCGTACTTCCTTTGCCTTCATGTCGAGACCTCCAAGCTTTGCAAGCATCACGTTATCTTGCGCAAGTTCAGCTGCATTTTTGATGCTTTCCTCACCCATGTCAGTCATACAGGTCCCCAACACTTCCCGCTTGCCTTTCCCAAGTGACTTGGTGATAGAATTGCAGAACAGGCACTTTTTTCTCAAAGATGCCTGTAGAACTTGCCTCTGTGTGTTCTACTTCAGAACGCAGTACGTGTGATCCTGATGGGCCAGCTGAATCTTGTTCCACATTTGCAATGGACAGTGCAGTGAAATCTTTGCAGCACTGTTTGTGATAACCAGTTGTCTGGTCATATTCAGCAGGAAGGCTTATTCTGAAATACTTTGTCTTTTTTCTGTGGAATGTCTCTTTTCACGAACACAATTCACTTTCCGCCATGTATTGTCGTCGAAAGGTTTGACTTCTTCTGTAGTTTTACCGTGAATATGGAGAATGCATGTACGTTTTGATGTCATTTTGTTTGCTGTTGGTGAACCTGAAAGAAAAAAAATGCTATTCTACCACCACCAACTACATTCATTATACAGGGAATACGCGTGCTATAAATAAACATCGTAGTCTGGTCAACAGAAGATACAATATCATGCATGCATCTGCTATAGTTAGAGTAAGTCACATTTGTGCAACAAAAAATGAAACTGACGTCCGACGATCTATTTCAACTGAAAATAGAGTATACCAAAAATTAATTATCTGGGTATACTACTCAGACAAGAACTTTTCCACTTGCAAAGAACATTGAGGTAGTATATGCACTATATCAATATAAAACAATATTTTGCAATGAGTCACTTTGCTTGAGAATTGTGTAAATCTCGAAAACTGCGATATTTTACAAGTAACCCAAT
Organism: Eptatretus burgeri; assembly: GCF_056783735.1. NCBI lineage: Eukaryota > Metazoa > Chordata > Myxini > Myxiniformes > Myxinidae > Eptatretus > Eptatretus burgeri. The sequence goes on along the minus strand of NC_140977.1, from coordinate 1,259,829 downwards.
GTATACTCTTTCAGTCATTACTCTGCAAAATATAAACCGTTTTGCGTGATTGTTTTTGCATAGGAAAGGGGAATGATAGTTCTTAAAAATCTGCTGCTCTTTCTTCGCTCCAATCGGTGCTTCTGACCACGTCCTTGTCAAAGTGGACATCTCTCTGGCTGTTATCAGAGAACCACCTCACCGCCATTGAGTCTGGCATTTCACTCAAGCCGACTGGCAGGGTCTCCGAGCAGCCATCAAACTTACAGACTGGTCTCCATCACTACTTTCTCAAACATCAACTCATCCTGGGAATTCTTTCAAAGAAACTTGCTCTCCCTCATGCACAGATTTATCCCCTCTCGTGTTCAGTTGTCTTACCCTTCCTCCCGCCCTTGGTTTACAGAAGCTTGTGGCGAGGCAGTTGTCCTGAAACAACTTGCCTTTGCTTCATGGAAAGCAAACCCAACTGAGGGCAATCTCAGTTCCTTCCACAAAGCTCGGAACAAGTGTGTATCTACCCTCAGGAGAGCCAGAAAACAACATCTTTCTCATCTCAAGTCTGAACTCTCAAACCTCTCTCCCTCCTCAAAATCCTGGTGGCATTTAATCAAATCTGTTTCTGGTGTATGTTCCCCCTCCATCCCCTCCCTTACCTCAAATGGCCGCACTGCTGATACCACACGTGATAAAGCAGAATGTCTAAACTCGGTGTTTGCAGCTAAATCTTGTGTCCTAAACCCATCACTTTCTCTACCCACTTTACCCAGTCGCACCCAACTGTCCCTGGACTCTGTATCCTTTTCTCCTGACAAGGTGGAGAGCTTGCTTTCAAACCTCGAGTCAGATTCTGCAACCGGTCCAGACGGCATCAGCCCACGTGTCCTCAAAGCCTGCTCTTCTGCTCTTGCTCACCCTATCTCTGTTCTATTCACCCTCTCATTTGCCCAAGGGGTCATCTGCCATCTGCTTGGAAATCTGCTAACATCACTGCCCTGCATAAAAAGGTGCAAAAACAGATCCCTGCAACTACAGACCAATTAGCCTTCTCCCAATCATCAGCAAGGTTATGGAATCCATCATTGCTTCAGACATGAAATCCTTCCTCTTTTCCAATGGCTTGATTTCCAATCATCAATTTGGTTTCAGACCAGGTCACTCTACCCTGGATATGCTGCTTCTGCTCTCCCATCAATGGATGGAGGTCCTCAAGGTAGCGTTCTGGGCCCTGTTCTTTTTCTGGTTTTCATCAATGATCTCTCCGACTCTCTGGAAAATCCTCTATTTCTCTTTGCCAACGACTCCACCCTCTGGCGTACCATCTGTCATCCCTCAGAATGGCAAGCAGCAGCTTCTTCGCTCACTGCAGATCTGGATAAAATCACAAACTGGTCCAACACGTGGAACATGTCTTTCAATCCAGACAAATCTCACACTCTCACTATGTCTCTTCGAAAGGACCTTTTAAACCCCCCCCCCCCATCCACTTTCTCAACAATCCTCTGGAAGAAGTCTTTTCTTCCAAGCTTCTGGGTCTCACTATCTGCCATGACCTTTCCTGGGAAAGTCACATTTCCAACCTCGCCTCAAAAGCCAGTCGCCGACTGGAAATCCTCCGTCGTGCAAGGTCCTTCCTCGGCCCACCTGAGCTCCTGACCACTTACAAAGCTTTTGTCCGCAGCCTGATGGAGGACTGCGCTCTCCTCTGGGCTGGTGCTCCTGCCTCCCACCTTTCTCGGCTTCACGCTGCGGAAACCAAGGCATTTTGGATCATTGGTATCTCCCGCGATGAGGCTGTCTTTGAGCCTCTCACTCTTTCTCCGCAGGCAGGTCGGTGGTCTTTCTGATTTCTACCGTCCCCTCTCCGGTCTCGCCCCCCTGCTCTCTCTGCGATTTGTCCCCACCACATTTCCACAGGGCGCTCAAGGTCCGCCAACAACCCCCTTCTGGTAAAACTACCAAAATCACGAATCACTGCTCATCTTCACTCTTTCATTCCTCTTTTTTCCCGCCTTTGGAATAAACTTCCTCACTCTATTCTTTCCCATTCTTCCCTCCAGGCTTTCAAAACAGCTATTCACCACCACCTCTTATCTTCCCCCATCCAAATCCTCGATCTTTTCTACCCCCGATAATCCACCCAAGCCCACTTCCTTCAATTCCCCTGCTTTCCTTCCTGAAAGTCCCTGTAATGTCCATCTTCTCTTCCCCATGTTCGCCGTCCCATCCCCATCTCTCTCCCTTCCACAGTTCACCTAATGTGTCTGTTCCACACTGTTTTGTCCCTTCCACTCCTACCCCTCTTGTCTCATGCCCCCTTGCTGTGAGTTGTGTGTTAGCTCTCATACGAGCCTCGACAAGGTATACAAAAAAAAAATAGTTCGTTTGTTTTGTAAATAATCCTCTTGAAAACTTCGGGATTGGAAAAAAATACACAAAAAAATATAAGTTGATAAAACGCGCCGGTATGTAAAATTGGGATTAATCATTGAAATCAGGCTAATCCAACTTTTTTGAAATCAAATTGAGAAACAGAATAGTTCATAGAATCTGGCCAACGATAAGCTTTAGCATGATATCTCATTTAAGGGTGTAGCTATTGGGCTTGAGTCAAAATGAATTACTTATAAAGTTCGTTCGGAACGTTTACGAAACGAAATGCGTTCACAGGAAATTATAGGGTACACCTATAAAAACGCGATTTGTGGAAAACTGTCCAAGTGGATTTTTATCAGACCAGCATATTCGAATTCCACAGACATTTTCACTCCAGAAACAACTCTCCGACCTTTTGGCGAACAAAACACAAATAAATCTTTGTGGGCTCTTGGGCTATTTGTTTCTGGTCAGGTTATCAGACCTATATTTTTCTGTAATTGTTTGCCTGTCATTTTTCTCTTGGATAAACAGTGCTGCTAACACTCACATCGTTAATTTCTCTTAAATTAGGTGATTTTTGGGAGCATTTTAGTGACTTCTTGATTTATTATCTTCACTTGCATTTTAAACTGTTTATTCGGCGGAGATGTGGTCTTTGCTTGTGTGATATTAATTTGATTTCCTCTATTTTATTAGCCAGCTCATATTCTAACCTATGCTGTTCATTGTCATCCTCCTCTTCCTCTTCTTCATTCCATTGTCCATTATTCTCCCCCTCATTGTGATCTATCCTTGTTGCTCGTATTTGTTCAGTTTGCAAAGGTGCTATATGATCTGAGTTCATGACCTTGTCTCCAAATGTATTCTCTGATGTCCATGCAAATTTGACAAACCAGCAAATACCTTCCAACAGAACTTCACTCAAGTATGGATTCTTCGATGTTTGTTTAAATATGTCGATTGAGAAAAGGCCTCAGGACACAACGAACATTTATATGGCTTCTCTCCCATATGCATTCTCTGATGGCCATGTAGATAAGACAAACTTGCAAATGCCTTTTTACACACAGAACATTTGTGGGGTTTCTCTCGTGTGTGCACTTTTTGATGTTGATTTAAATGTGATGAACGAGCAAACACCTTATTACAGGTAGAACACTCGTATGGTTTTTCTCCAGTGTGCGTCCTTTGATGTATCGTCAATTCTGATAAAAATTCGAAGGCCTTGCTGCACACAGAACACTTGTGGGGTTTCTCTCCAGTATGTGTTCGTTGATGTTTCTTCAAATGATTTGATTGGGTAAAGGCCTTCGGACACAAAGAACACTGAAACGGCTTCTCTCCCGTATGCATTCTCTGATGTCCATGTAGGTTTGTCAAACTAGCAAACACTTTCTTACATACAGAACACTTGTAGGGATGCTCTCCTGTGTGTATGCATTGATGAATCTTCAACGTTTTTCTTTGAGCGAAGGTCTTGTGACAAACAGAGCAACTGAAGGGCTTCTCTCCGGTATGTATTCTTTGATGCATTTTTAAAACTGATGAAAAAGCAAAGGCCTTGTAGCACACAGAACACTTGTAAGGCTTCTCTTCTCCCTCTTTGGTTATCTCCATTTGAGTTAAATTTTGGTTATCTCCCTCTCCTGTATGGATCCTTTGATGGTCATTTAAATGTGTCGACTGAGTAAAGGACTTTGGACACAAGGAACACTTGTATGGTTTCTCCCCCGTATGCCCTCTCTGATGCAGCTGAAGGTATGACAAAAAAGCAAACATCTTGTTGCACACAGCACACTTGTAGGGCTTATCTCCACTATGTATCCTCCGATGTTTGTTTAAATGCGATGAATGAGTAAAATCCTTATGACACAAAGAACACTTGTATGGCTTCTCTCCCGTGTGAACTCTCTGATGTCCATGAAGGTACGATAAACTTGCAAAAGCCTTGTGGCACACTGAACACGTGTACGGCTTCTCTCTTGTGTGTATTTGTTGATGGCTTTTTAACGTTGTTCTTTGAGCAAATACTTTGTTGCAAACAGCACATTTGTAGGGCTTCTCTCCTGTATGTATTCGTTGATGGCGTATTAACGTTGTTCTATAAGTGAAGGCCTTGTGACACACAGAACAATTGAAGGGCTTCTCTCCAGTATGGATTCTTTGATGTATTTTCAATCCTGATAAAAAAGCGAAGCCCTTCTGGCATACAGAACAATTGTAAGACTTCTCTCCAGAGTGGATACTTTGATGCATTTTCAATCCCGATAAAAAAACAAAGGTCTTGTTACACAAAGAACACTTGTGTGGCTTCTCTCCAGTGTGGATTCTTTGATGCATTTTCAATCCTGATAAAAAAACGAAGGCCTTGTTGCACACGGAACACTTATGAGACTTCTCTCCGGTGTGGATCGTTTGATGTGATTTTAATCCTGATGAAAAAGCGAAGGCCTTGTTGCACACGGAACACTTGTAGGGCTTCTCTCCGGTATGCAATGTTTGATGTATTTTCAATCCTGATGAAAAAGCGAAAGCCTTGTTGCACATGGAACACTTGTAGGGCTTCTCTCCGGTGTGTATTCTTTGATGATTTTTCAACGATTTTCTGTAAGCAAATACCTTGCTGCAAACCACACACTTGAAGGGCTTCTCTCCTGTATGTATTATGTGATGGCTTTTTAACGTTGTTCTGTGAGCGAAGGCCTTGTGACACACAGAGCAATTAAAGGGCTTCTCTCCGGTATGTATTATTTGATGGCTGTTTAAATTTGACAATTGTAAAAAGGCCTTTTCACACAAGGAACACTTGTGTGGCTTTTCTCCGGTGTGTATTTTTTGATGATCAGATAAATAAGATGATCGAGCAAATAACTTGTTGCAAACAGCACACTTGAATGGCTTCTCTCCAGTATGTATTCGTTGATGACGTTTTAACGTTGTTCTGTGAGTGAAGGCCTTGTGACACACAGAGCAATCATAGGGCTTTTCTCCAGTATGCATCCGTTGATGTATTTTCATACGTGATAGAGAAGGACAAGCCTTTCTACGAACAGCACATTTGTCAGGTTTCTCCGCCACGTGTACTTTTTGATGATCTTTCCAAGAAGATAAGCGATAAAATCCTTTACTGCACACTGGACACTTATGAGACTTCTCCCCTGTGTGACCTTTTTGATGTTTTTGTAAAGCTGATAAGGATGTAAATGCTTCATTACACACAGAACACTTGTGTGGCCGGTTACTCCTTTGATTCTGATTCAGTGTCTTCATACAACTTTTACAATAGTTGGACACACTGTCAAACTTGTCATTGTCCTGACACAACGTCTGTGTCATATCCTCAATGACAGAAACGTCTGTGTAGAACAACTGTGAACACTTGGAACAAGAAACCGACTTCAAATGTTTCTCTGTAAAGACAATTTCAAAACATAGTGTTAATAAATCATGATTAGTGTGAAAATGAAAACTTTTTTTAAAGTACAATTAAATCAAACATTGGCCTTGTGACTGGACTTCCTTCCGAAGATAGGTGTACCTCTGAATGCCAATTTAATTCGGTGGACCGGGGTGTGCACCACACCTTGTCAAAAAATAAAATAAAATAAAATAAAAAGTTTGAAATAATTTTTTAAGAGACTGACAGATCAAATTGGTATATGCCACATTATAGATTAGCCATTTATGCAGATTTTTCAAACCGCAAACATCAAGTATGTTACATGGTATGTATAAAATTATATTTTGGAAAAATAAGAAGAAAAAAAAGTTAGCAATCTTTCAAATTTTCGATCAGAAAAACAGTCAAATCCAAGCAAATTCATACACAGTGGAGACAATAGATACAAGTACTTCGGAAAAAAGAATAAGTATGATAGGGCTGGTCTGTAGTTTTTTTAGGTCAGGTAACTGAATTTGAGGAAAAAATTTTGGTGAAAAAAAAATAGCACATTTCTGAGACAAGGAATGCAATAAAAATATCTGCATTCCCGACTGAAAACACACAAACTTTACATAAATTATACAAGTTATAGTCAGGCAGCGAAGCAAAATGATGTGCACATTCTGGACAAAAGCACCAAAATTTGCACATTCTACCCATTGCCTTAGCTTTCAATTTTTAACAGGAACCACTTCCTCAAGATACAGTATGGTGGCCATCTTGAATTTCCAAGGTGGCCACCATGTCAAAACCTCCAGGTACCAATATCTTGGCTTCCAAGCCACTTCGGCTCTCAATCTGGGTATCTAAACATACATTTTCTGGGGCAAGGAATGCAATTACACCATTCAGAATGTCATCAGATGGATTTTGATGACAGGAATGAAATGTAGACACAAATTATGGAGAAAAACAAGCTGCAAAACTTTCCATGTGGTGTGATTTTTTTATTTATATTTTTGTATACATTGTCGAGGCACGTATGAGAGCGAACACACAATGGACAGCTCTGGGGCATGAGAAAACAAAGGCGGGAAAGGGAAGGACAAAGCAGTGGTGAACAGAGACATTGGAGATCTGTGGAAGGGAGAGGGATAGGGCGGGGAACACTTGAACATCACGTACAACATGGACATTACAGGGACTTTCAGAAAGGATGTCAGTGATTTGAAGGAGGTGGGTTTGGGGTGGATTAACGGGGGTAGAAAAGATCGAGGTTTTGGATGGGGGAAGATAAGAGGTGGTGGTGAACAGCTGTTTTGAGGGCCTGGAGGGAAGAATGGGATTGAAGAGAGTGTGGGAGTTTGTTCCAAAGGTGGGGAAAAAAGAGGAATGAAAGAGTGAAGGTGAGCAGTGATTCATGATTTTCGTAGTTTTACCAGAAAGGGGTTGCTGGGGGACCTTGAGCGCCCTGTGGAAATATGGGGGGGGGACACATCACAGGCAGAGCGGGGGGGGGGCGAGACCAGAGAGGGGACGGTAGAAGACAGAAAGACCACCTACCTGCCGACGGTGAAAAAGTGAAAGGCCCAAAGACAGCCTCATCGCGGGAGATACAAATGAGCCCAAATGCCTTGGTTTCCACAGCGTGACGCCGAGAAAGGTGAGAGGAGGGAGCACCAGCCCAGAGGGGAGAGCAGTACTCCATCAGGCTGTGGACAAAAGCTTTGAATGTGGTCAGGAGCTCAGGTGGGCCGAGGAAGGACTTTGCACGATGGAGGATTCCCAGTGGCTTTGGACTGGTGACTGGCTTTGAAGGCCAGGTTGGAAATGTGGTTTTCCAAGGAAAGATCATGGTGGATGGTGAGACCCAGAAGCTTGAATGAAAGGACTTCTTCCAGAGGATTGTTGAGAAAGTCGTTTGGGGTTTTTCCAAATGGTCCTTTCGGAGAGACATAGTGAGAGTGTGAGATTTGTCAGGATTGAAAGACATGTTCTACGTGTTGGACCAGTTTGTGATTTTATCCAGATCTGCAGAGAGCGAAGAAGCTGCGACTTTCCGGTCTGAGGGATGACAGATGGTTCGACAGAGGGTGGAGTGATCAGCAAACAGATAGAGATAAAGAAGATTTTCCAGAGAGTCGGAGAGATCATTGATGAAAACCAGAAAAAGAACAGGGTCCAAAACTCTGCCTTGAGGAACTCCAGCCTGGACAGGAAGAGGGGATGAGAGAACTCCATTTAAGGCCACATGTTGGCTGCGATGGGAGAGGAAGTCTGTGAGACTTGAGTGGAGATGGCCTTGGATACCATAGGAAGAGAGTTCGGTGAGCAAGGCATGGTGCTAGACCATGTCAAAAGCACACGATATGTCTCGGGATATGACTCTGATTTCATGTCTGGCACTCGGTCCCTCTATCTATTGTTAGGAGAGCAGAAGCAGCATATCCAGGGTGGAGTGACCTGGTTTTAAACCAAATTGATGATCAGAAATCAATCCATTGGAGAAGAGGAAGGATTTAGTGTCTGATGATGGATTCCACAACCGTACTGATGATTGGGAGAAGGCTGATTGGTCTGAAGTTGCAGGGATCTGTTTTTGCACCTTTTTTTGCAGGGTGGTAATGTTTGCTGATTTCAAGCAGATGGCAGATGACCTGGAGAAAATGAGAGGGTGAATAGAACAGAGAGAGGGTGAGCAAGAGCAGCAGAGCAGGTTTTTAGGACACGTGGGTTGATGCCGTCTGGACCTGTTGCAGAATCTGAGTCGAGGTTTGACAACAAGATCTCCACTTTGTCAGAAAAAAGGACACAGAGTCCAGTGACAGTTGAGTGCAACTGGGTAAGGTGGGTACAGAAAGCGATGGGTTTCAGACACAAGATTTAGATGCAAACACCGAGTTTAGGCATTCAGCCTTTTCACGTGCGGTATCAGCAGTGTGGCCATTTGAGGTAAGGGAGGGGATGGAGGGGGAACATACAGCAGAAACAGATTTGATAAGATGCCACCAGGATTTATTAGGAGGAGGCAGAGAGGTTTGAGAGTTCAGACTTGAGATTAGAAAGATGTTGTTTTCTGGCTCTCCTGAGGGTAGACACACACTTGTTCTGAGCTTTATGGAAGGAACTGAGATTACCCTCAGTTGGGTTTGCTTTCCATGAGGCAAAAGCAAGTTGTTTCAGGACAACTACCTTGCCACAAGCTTCAGTGAACTATGGGCGGGAGGACGGGTAGGACAACTGAAGACGAGAGGGGATAAATCTGTGTGTGAGAGAAAATAAATTTCTTTTAAATAATTCCCAAGTCGAGTTGATGCTGGAGAAAGTAACGATGGGAGATCAGTCGAGAAGTTTGATGGCTGCTTGGAGACCCTGCCAGTCAGCCTGAGGGAAATGCCAGACTCGACGGCGCTGAGGTGGTTCTCTAATAACAGTCAGAGAGATGTTTACAAGCACATGGTCAGAAGAACCGATTGGCGGGAAGGAAGAACAGCTGATATTTTCAGGGAAATTTGTCAAAATCAGATCCAGAAGAGCTGAAGTACGTTGGTTGAGATCCAGGTTGGGAAATTGACTGATTGAGTCAGTCCCAATGAGAGAGGTACCCAGTCGCAGAAGTCTTTTGCTGAAGTTCCATGACAGGTGAGAGAGGTACCCAAACCTTGCCAACTGGCTTGATAACAATTGAAGATTGTGAGGTCTGAGAGATTGTGACGTTTGCCGGCAAGCCTTTTGAATGGTGCTGCCTTGATCTTTCAAGTCAGCACCATTCAACAACATAGACACCAAGGTTTTGAGAGTAGTGGGGACTGACCCATTGTAGTGGGAACTGTATTGACACACAGAGGGACATGTGCCATTGAAGTGGAATTTTCTAGAATCTAGAGTTGACACAATCTCTTTGCGCGCAATCTTGGCAGCTTTAGCAAGAAGTAGTGAGTCACCTTCATCGTCATTTCATGGCCTACTTTATCATTTGTTGCATTCCTTGTTGGAAAACCAGAATCAAAGTGATGAGCCAATGGTCATGTGCCCAGGATTCCAAAAGCACTGACATTATTCAGAAAGGAGCTTTATGGCTGTGACTTGTCCTCACTTCCCTTTGCATTGAGTGAGCATTTTAGAGGCTCCGCGGTCTTTTCTTGGCATATCAAACACTTGTTCCAATCCATGTTCATAATCTTCCTGAAAAGACATAAAACACAGAAAATGCTGATAAATTATGAATTGATATTGCCATAACGAACCTGTTGATTTAATCTTCGAGCATATAATCATCTGGTGATATTCAGAATGGGAAAATTGCATTCATTTCCCAAGAAAATGTATGTTTAGACACCCAGATTGAGAGCTGAAGTGGCGAGGAAGCTGAGATATTGGTACTTATAGGTTTTTACATGACGGCCACCTTGGACATCCAAGATGGCCACCATACTGTATCTTTTAATAATTGAAAGCAAAGGCAATGGGTAGCCCAGAGAAAAAAAATTGGTGCTTTTGTCTGGAACATCCACATTATTCTCAAATCTGTTCCGAAGCTGCCTGACGATGAGCATTATACCAAATTTACAGAAGACATTTCACACATCAGGTTCGATCAATCATCCATTTACAGTCCGAGCACGTCATAAATGAATGGCGACTACAAACTGGCTTATTGCAAACGTGTTGCACACAGTTTTGGTTTTTCTATCTTGGGGGATTGATGTCGAAGACCTCCTTGATGGCAGCCTTCACACTGTGCCTCATACGTTCCTGATGGAGACACTTCTCGAACCACAGTAAAAAAAGGTTTACCTCCTGGATTACTCATAACTTGTGCTGGTTCATCCATCGCTGGTGTCTTCTTGCACTCTGTTCCTGCAGTGAATGACCTAGGCATATGATGTATATAATGTCATTTGTATACGTAAGGTGTTGGCGGTTGGAGAGATAGTGAGAGTGTGAGATTTATCAGGATTGAAAGACATGTTCCAAGTGTTTGACTAGCTTGTGATTTTATTCTGGTCTGCAGAGAGTGAAAAGGCTGCTGCCTGCTGATCAGAGGAATGACGTGGTATGACAGAGGTTGGAGTGCCCAGTAACAACTGGTTTGCTTGTTTTGCAAGGTCTAATAGTCTGCATTTTTGAATGCTTAATATGAAGCTTCCCCCTCAATCGTAGATCGGTGTACGAGGGTAGGTGCCACCCCACGTGAAACACCTCCTCCTCTCCCTGGTTTACCGTGAAGCGTACTCACTACCTTCAGTGTGTGGCCAGCCATCGGTGAAGCATGTACCTCATCTGCTCCTCCAGTACTTCCGAGGATATATGGAGACTTGCATGTGGAATATACAAAGCTTTCGTGCAAAGCCAGATGGAGTACTGCTCTCCCCTTTGGGCTGATGCTCCCTCCTCTCACCTTTCTTGGCTTCACGCTGTGGAAACCTCGGCATTTTGGATCATTGGTATCTCCTGCAATGATGTTGAGTCTTTGGATCTCTCACTCTCTCACTGCAAGCAGGTCGGTGGTCTTTCTGTCTTTTCCCATCCCCTCTCCGGTCTCGCCCCCCCCCTGTACATGCCCCCACATATTTCCAAGGATTGGATATCGTCCGGACTAAATAAGTTTCGAAAGTTGTTGTGGAATGATAATTTAATGAAATAATGAGTCTTATAACTAAGCCGATATATGCCTATTTACTTTAAGCAAGCAAAGCTATATCCCCTCCACCATTCATACACAAGAAAATGTGAAATTTCCAAGGCATTAAACTTGTCTTTTCGACTGTTTGGAGAATTATATTGAGTTAACAAAAAAAATTACGAACGTAACAAAATTAACCAGCTTCATTGAGTTATATGATTTAATGCATTCACTGCAAGACCTCATGCCCTGTCCCCCCAGAGGGACTGCCAACCCGTAGCGTCTGCCAGATCTGTGTCTAGATTTTCAGAGGTTTTGCAAGGTGCTCTTCCAGGGAATCAAAGCAAATCTGGTAAAAAAAAATGGACGTTTTAAAAAAAGCAAAAACATTTCCGCGGACCTCGAACCGATGTACAACATGACACATGCACAGACGAGCAGGCAAAATGTCAGATTTTCTGAAATATATATTTCAGGAAACCAGCTTCATTGAGCTATATGATTTAATGCATTCACTCGAATGCCTGTTCATCATAGCTACAAATCGATGGATACATTGCAATGCTTATAAACACCCAGAGACGTCAGCGTTCGATGCTTTATTTCATTTCCCCATGTGATCACCACGAGTATCTCTTAAATTAAGGATAACTACAAAATTTAAGCTCCAGAATCGAACTTACAAGCAGTTCCGACTCCTACAAAAGTGTTCATTTGTCCAATTAGGAAATATTTGAGATTTTGGGCGTCTCCAGGTGGTGGATGTTTAATGTGTCGCATGGCAATCGAGCCTTTTTTGAATCAACGGTTTCGTTGGAGTGCTTGTTTGAGTGCTTAAGCCACTTGGCGAACTCTCTAAGCTGCTTGGTTGTTCGTTTCGGTAAAAGTACCCTTGCTCTCAACAAAACATAGATTAGACAGACGTATGTTTTTGCCTGTGTTGGGCCCTGCGGTGCTGTGCGGTGCGGTTAGTGCCCCAGGAGGTGTTTCATCTGCTGAAAATGTGTGATTTTATTTTTACAGGACATCGTTTTGTTATAACTTTATTGTGCGATCTCCTTTTAATATAATCCACACATCACTTCAACATCGATACATATATAAAAACAATAAGGTCCATCCGTTCAGGTGTCTTCATGGTTTTGGGTGGTGGCCTTGGGATCCTAGGATCCTAAGTTCAAATCCTGCTCAGCTGTTGAATTAATACTGTTACGGATTTGGAAGCCTCCTGAACACAGACAGTCAGCAGTCCCCGCAGTTCAGTCATTTCGATAAGTATGTGTTTATAGTTAGGGTCCCGTCCCTGATGTCGAATGGGAATTTCATGTGTGTGCTGTGGGTTTCTTTATCATCAGGTTTTTTACATTAAATCTCCCCTTCGCTCCATCATCGCCATTATGCACGTGGTTCGGGGCCACGGGCATAGGCGGGGTGAGGTCGACTTCGCCCAGCGAGATGGGTGTGCTTCGCAACCAATGAGGAATAGGAGTACCTCAGAAGCCCCCGACCAATCCAAAGACGAGTTACCTCAGGGCGGCCCCACCCAGCCAGATGGGATGTTCGCCACCGTCCAATCAGGAGGCGAGTGGGAGGGGAAGAAATCCCTCGGACCTCGTGAAAGGGAAGAGTAGAGTGGTTGTCAGGAGGAGAGTAGTGATTCATGGTGGCTGTTGCTCTTGGGGTGTGTCGCTGGAGTCATCCTCGCCATTGCTTTGGTCTGTCGTCGTGGTCGTCTGCGATCGTGCTCTGCGGTCTTTGCGGGGCTCCTTGTGGTGGTGGTGGTCGAGCAGCCAGGATCGTGGTCTCGTGCATTCCGAGTCGTGGGTTCGAGTCCCACCGTGGTGGGGTGGATTTGGTGTGACCGCACGAGGCGGAAAGGTACCCGGCCAGGCTCTGTTCCCCCAGCTGAACTATCCTCCTCGGCTGGAGGACTGAATAAAGACCCGACAGGGTCCATTTCGTGTGTGTGTGTGTGTGTGTGTGTGTGTGTGTCTGAGTGGGCGCTGTCTTTAAGTAGAATTGCTTAAGTTTTTTCTTTTCATTGCAATCCGGCGCGAGAATATTCCACGTCGTATACGAGCCGGCTGCATGGACGGCGAGAATGTAGATGGCGAGTGTTGTGTGAATTTGGAACGGACGGGTCCGGGTGCGGGCTCGTGTGTGAAGCTCCACGTGCTGCGTGCCACGTGTTATGTTCGCAGAATGCGCGGAGCGGGTTCCCAGGACGATGCGCTCGTGCGGGCCTGCACGGGAAACCGCGCAGGTTCGGTGTGCGGGTGACGTCACCGGGGACCTCATGGCGTGAGTTACGGGAGTGCGTTGGCTCGCATGGCAGACCCCTCGAAAGCGAGCGCTGATTGCGATGCGCAGGGCGACGACAAGGCCCCAGGTATCGTCCGACGGAAGGGACGAATAAGCGAATCACAGACCGCCGCCCTGGCAGGGCAAAAAATAAAAATAAAAATAAAAATAAAAAAGAGGCCTTGCCCCGAGTACACGGCCCCAGCCAGGATGTGGTAAACATCCTGCCTGGGCAAAGGAGCAATAGTTTAGTGAGAAGGGTTTAGTGTTACATAGACCGGCCTCATGGGGCAGGAACATTTCCTCATGGGGCCCGTGGAACAGTTAGTGGGAATGTTAGGTTAGATTTTGAAATAGATTGGGAGACACGGACCGACATGGAATGTGTAGTGGGGACGTAGCTTAGCAGTAGAGTTAAAAGGAACATGCACTCGTTTAAGGGATGACGAGGGGCACGAGCTAGTTAGTGCGGATGTAGCCAACAGAGCGTGAGTGTCAGTGTGGAGAATTAAAGAAAAAAATATATATTATGTATAAAGAGTGAGTGTGGGACAGCGGGCCCAAGTGTGAATGGAGCGAATGTGGAATGCATGGTGCGAATGAATGATTGGGGGGAGGAGTGAATCCCACCCAAGGGAACCTGGAGTTAGTGTAATGTTAGTTCGTGGGCTAGTCAAATTTACCAAAAGGAGGTCGTTCTGTTGTTGGTGGTGTAAGAAGGCACAAAACCTTTTTGAAGGGTGCAGGAGTCCATTGACCGGCTGGGAGTGTGGCTGTGGAAAGGTGAGTATTGAGTAGAGGGCACCCCGCGCACCGAAGTAGTCAGCCAGAGTAGGCCATGGGTCCAAGGGACCGGGATAGTGTACTGGGCACGGGTGGCCCATCGTAAACGAGACCCATAGCGCCGAGATGCCATGTGGGCATATACGGGGGAGTAGCCGGGAAGGGCACTCCCCGCGTTCATAGGGAGCAGGTAGGCTCGGAGACAGCCTCAGGGCCTGGGGGTGCCGTAGTTAGAGTTCGGCAGACAGAAGTCCCTGCTAGTTGAGCCACGCTGCCCAGCCACGAAATTGTGCAAGGGCACGAGAGAAAATTTGTGGGCAGGGCCCAAATTGATAATGGACACCAACACAGGCGACGCGAATCATGGTTTCTGGAACCGATAATTGAAAGAGACAGGTGTGTTGAAAAGCTCCGGGGATAGTTTAAAGTTTAATAAATGCTCGGATAGATAAGAAATGTACCCCTTCGCACCATCCATCCCTTCGCTCTCCGTAGGCCGCTGGACCCACCTTGGGAAAGATTGCTGAACTCTGAGGAGGTTGTTCTGAGGCTTTGTTGGGCCTTGAGGCAGGACACTAGTCTCTCCCTTATTCCCCTCCAAAAATGATCTTAGGGGTTGGGAGTAGACGGACAGGATAGGTTAGCTGGACAAGGACAGTGGGAGGGTTAGGGACGAGCAATTATAAAGAAAAAGAAAAAAAAAAAAAACGAAAAATGAATCAAAAATTACCCCGTGTGGGGGTGACGGTCATCTCTATAATGTTTTTTATTATCATAATCGATGAACCGTTACCAGATATCTCCTAAAATGAGAGACGAGATAGGTTTTTAAAATGGAGACTTTCACAACTTTCGTGACCTCGTGACCTTGACCCTGACCTCGAATCCGGGAAAAATATGTCGTTGGGTATCACTCATCGACCTCTACCAACATACCAAATTTCATCAAGATCGGGAGTAAAAAGTTTTCTTTGTACCGGGAGGTGTTTTTGACCATCTTCCAGGTTTCGTGGCGGCCAAACGGGACGGAAATTCAAAAATCTGTCCGGTTAGATACAAGATAATATTTTTTACTATCATAAATAATCAATAAACAGTTGCCGAATATCTTGTAGAATGGCAGACTAGATAGGTTTTGAAAATGGCGATTTTTATAACTTACGTGACCTCGTGACCTTGACCCTGACAAAGTTATATCATTGTGCAACGTTCATCGACCTCTACCCACAAACTAAGTTTCATCAAGATCGGAAAGAAAAATTGTTGACGGACGGATGTACGGACATTTGGTCTGGCTTTATTAGGTCGTCTCGGTAGAGATGACCTCAAAAAGGGAAAGTCTAAATTTTGTTGTTGCAAACTAAGGGAGTGGGTATGGACAGAGACAGGTAAAGGCGATAGGTTGGGGGGAGACAGTATGGTAGGTCCGAGCCCGTTTTCGGAGCGGCCGGCACCACCGTACTCCCTCCAGAACCTCACGGACCAGACTAGAGGCCGGCCAGCTCCATATGCCGGCCTGTTGTGCTACAGTTGCTGGTCCGCATTTGCCATGCCTTCATTTGCCTGCCTTTGCCTTGACCCCATGCCTGTTTGCCCTTGTTGCATTTGCCCCCATGTCACCATCTAACCATGTGCGCCAGGACCATCTCCAGTGTTTGGCAAGGACTGTCCTGCAGGCAGCCACTCCAAGGACTGCGTTTCCAGCCCATGAATCCATTTTTTTGTGTTTTGCATTCATTCCTGCACCAATGACTTTTTCTTCCTTTCACAGATAACTGGTCCTGGGCCATGGTTAGTGTAAATAGATAAGGTAAAATTGTAAATATTTTGCAACCCACCTGTTGTTTGTCTTAGCGCCGGCAATTTATTTAAGTTGTCCGAGTGAGTCTGATAGTTTAGTTACGCAGCACACACTTATTTATTTTTGGGACACGTACAAAAATGTAACACTCAGGGATCCGTACGTAAAACGTACTGGGGGAAAAACTTACACATGCATGCCACACGAAAATTTGACGACTCGGGACGAGTCTGTAAAAAGGGGAGGGGGAAGTGTTACGGATTTGGAACCCTTGTGCACACAAACAGCCAGAGTCCCCGTAGTTCAGTTATTTCGATAAGTATGTGTACAGTTAGAATCCATCTCCTTCTGTCCAATGGGAATTTTGTGTGCGCTACGAGTTATTTTTTAGTTAGGTTTTTACAACAACAACAACAACAACAACAACAACTACTACATCCACTACAACGCCACCGTCCCGCACTCGACCCGGTCGCCATTGCCCACGTGTTTTTGGCTGAAGGCGTGGGCGGAGCCTCCATCGCCTCAAATCGAGGCTCCACCCCAAGGCAGGGCATGGACGTTTCCTCCAGCGAAGGGCGAACATGACACGCATGCTCCAGCCAATCTGGAAGTGACCACGAGTCATCCGACAACCCCTCGTCTAATCAGGAGGCGAGTGGCGAGGAGAAGAGACCCCTCCCACCTCAGAAGAGTAGAGTGGTTGTGAGTGACCAGGGTTCGGCAGAGAAGAGATCGTGGCGATTGCCGAGCGGTCTGCCGTCGTGGCTGAGTGGTTGTCGACGAGGGCTCTGCAGGTGGTCGTGGTTGGAGCGGTCTGTGGTCCTTTGGAGGGCAAGTCTGGTGACCGAGCAGCCAGGGTCGTGGGCCGTGGGTTCGAGTCCCACCGTGGTGGTTCGAGTCGGTGTGACCGCACGAGGCGGGACAGGTACCCCGGCCCGGCTCCACCAAATAGACTCACGGGGTCCAGTTTATTTTGTGTGTGTGCGTGTGTGTGTGTGTGTGTGTGTCCGTCCGTCCGTGGGCCCCATCTTTTAGTATTGTTAAGTGCTTTTGCTCATTGTACATTGCCTGCCTTTTATTCGTGATAACTCTGCTCTGTGTTCCCCTCCCCGATTATTCTTTGTAAAATAAACCCCTGTTAAATGTACCAACTCGTTTTCTGTGCTGTCCTTCATTGGCCTAGCATGGTGCGTATTGAGAATTTGTAAGGCCGTTCGTGCCGTAGGTTGTTCATTTGGTCCGGTGCGGCTTTGGTAACTTCCGCTCGGCTACGTCGGATCCGAGTCGGTGATAGCAACTCGATTCGGACAAAGTTGGTCGAGTGTGTGGTTTTCCCCGGTAGTTGGATGACATAGGTATTTAGGTATATTCAAATTAGGCAATTAACCCCACCCCACACCGTCGAAATATTGGCGACCACGGTCCGCAAAGGGACCCGTGAACTCTCAGACTTATCCGAGAGTCGCGACCTAAATTCCGGGTGCTCGGTGGGAGACAACTCCACTGCTCCACCTAGTGGTCGTTTGTCGACAACGAACCCCAGCCCACAATAATATTCCCAGGGATGGTTTTTAATATTTGTGAGGTTCTTCTTCATCATTCCTATGAGGTTCTTCGTCATCACTGGTAAACTTTGGCATTCTTCAGCTTCCAGGATATTTTCACTTAATACTTGAGGTCTTGGTATTTGGTGATTTTCTTGATTTCTGCATTGTTTCATCCAAAATCACTGGTATCAACACCTCAATCAGCAATGCCTTCTGTTTTTTGTCCCTGGGTATGATATCTGGTCGCAACGCTTAGTTTTCGATGTTCGCGCTCGATGGGATCATTGGGACATATGTGAGCGGTAGGTACTTCCATGTTTTCAGTGATTGCTTTTGGTTCATGTTCAAAGTGTTTGCAGATGTGCCAGGGGATTACTTTACAAACTCTGTTGTGTCGGTGTGTTTAGCTGTTCCGACATGAGTATTTTTTTGTGTGTGCGTTCGGTCATTAAGCATAATATATCATTGTCTTTACTAACCCCCACCTCCACCCCTCACCTTTTTTTTGTTTTATATATCTCTATCTCTATCTCTATCTCTCTCCCTCTCTCCCTCTCTCTCACCCCTCCCTCCCACAGTGTACAGCAACATTTGAATCATCGCTCTCCCCATCTCCCCCCCCCCTTCCTCGCTCTTTCCCCCCTTCCTATCTTCCTCTCTCCTCTCTTCCTCTCTCTCCCTCCCCTCCCTCCTCTCCCCTCCCCCCTTAACACCCCAACCAGCGAAGCAACGGGTTGTATTTGCTTGTACATAATAAATAGACAGGTGGCTGTTGAGGGCATGACCCAGAATTAGGGTTGCCATGTCAATGGTAAGGTAACAAAGGAGTGAAGACCCTGCTGGGCCCGGAGATTCTAATCGGCATCCACGGTTGCCAAGCACCCCGTGAGACCACAGAGTTATCCATGGCAGGCGGCCTCAGGAAAGGAAGTCGGGTATAGATCCGAGGAGCTCCCTCGTGATAACCCCAGACCCCAGATCCGTAACAGTATCATAGAGAGGATTCACAAAACATCGAGGAGTGCAGAGTGTCCTGTGCCTGCGTCCGATTACCTTTGAGCAGTTGAGCATCGTCGCTGGGATCGTTGGAAAGAGAATCACAAGTTTCCTGCTTTACGCTTTCATTGCCCAAAACATCCTGGGTGGTCTGAAGAAAGTTTCTTTGGGAATTTTCTGTCTTCACGAGATGAGCTTCATCTGCAAATCGTAAAGTTTATTACAAGGAAGAAAACAAAAACTTTTTTTTTTTTACAAATTGTATTGTCAATACTTTGTTGTGGGAAAATGAGTGTTCTGGACCAATTTCCCAACCAACACCTTTCCCCCAGTGGAACACCGCTCCACCAAACTAACATGGCCTTCAATTCACCAATCAGGGATTAAGCTGTCATTCACCATAGACTCATAAAGCTTTAACTCGGGGAATATGTTTCATTCAAAATTTACTAGAAAGCTAATTTGGAAGCATAATGTGGATAAATATGCACACCCCCAGCATTTTCAGGATATTATATTGGGTAATCACATGGCAAAATCCATTCACGTTTGGGGATGGATATTTAACAGCTTTTTGGTTGACGAAGGAAAACTTCAGTTCGGTTCCACATTCCATGATCAATTTGGCTAAATTTCTAAAAAGAAAAAAAATATATTGTCCACTTAAACCCGGTGAATGAACCAAATTTTTTACAACACTCCTTTTCCCATAAAACAATTGTCAATGATTAGAATTTCTGTTAATCCGAGATACGTCTAAATATCAAATTAGTTTTAATTGTCAATCAATATTCATGGATAGAGAAAGAGCTATCGAGGTATTTGTGATATGTAGTATATCACATTAATTCAAAACTTTCCTGAGCATCGTCATGTGCACATAACCTCTGCAAAAAAAATAATAATAATAAGGAACATGACGTCTTGACGGAATGGGAATATGTGAGGAAGGACCACACTGTGATCTCATCTCTGTAGTACTGATGTTATACATTGAAGAAAACATTTGCAAAACCAGTATGGCACTCGGGAGAGCATCCCCATGCCAGGCTGAATAGTTTATGTTTTGTATCCCACTGATAAGCCAGATCTGCATGAGAACCTCAACAAAAATCTAATTGGCTTGTTCTTGTCACCTACCCAATTAAATTCATCCACCAAGTTTTGTCGAAATCCGTACACAATGTTTTGAATCATCATGAAACAGTCGTGGCCAAAAATATTGCCACCCTTGCACTTCTTTAAAATAACTCACAATTTTCTCCAAAAATAAGTTGAAATTGACAACAGTATTTGGTCTCGACAATTCTGTATTTCACTGTTCACATTACAGAACCTTTGTTTTTGATTCAGAACTGAATATATCCTTTTAAATCAGAAAAGAAAAAGAAATGGCATTGACAAAATTATTGACACCTGAGGGTTAATATTGTTATGGGTCGGGGGTCGGTGGCGAGGAACGGCCGCCAGGTGGAGCAGTAGAGCCGTCTCCCACCGAACACCCGGAATTTAAGTCGTGACTCTCGGACAACTCCGTAGGTCACGGGTCACTTAAGGACCGTGCTCACCAATTTTCTGACGGCGTGGGGTCGGGTTAATAGCCAAATTTCAATATACCTAAGTACCCACGTCGTCAAATTACTGGGGAAGTCACACCCTCGACGGACTCTGTCGAACCGGGTCGCTCTAGCGACCTCAGTCTGGTGTAACCGAGTGGAATTACCAAAGTCCGTCGGTCCAAACGCCAACTTACAGCCCAATCGGCTTACTGGTTCTCAAGCACAAACCGTGCTGAGTCAATGGAAGAAAACAAGGGCAACGAACTGGAACATTTAACAGGAGGGTTTATTTATAAGGGAGGGAGACAGAGCAGACTTAATCATGAATAAAATGCAATATACAATGAAAAGAAAACACTGAAGCAATTCTACTCAAAGACAGGGCTCACGGACGGACGCGCACAAACAAAAACAAACAAACAAACAAACAAACAAACAAACAAACAAACAAACAAACAAACAAACAAACAAACAAACAAACAAACAAACAAACAAACAAACAAACAAACAAACAAACAAACAAACAAACAAACAAACAAACAAACAAACAAACAAACAAACAAACAAACACACACACACACACACACACACACACACACACACACACACACACACACAATAAATGGACCCCGTCAGGTCTTTTTTCGGTCCTCGAGCCGAGGAGGATAGTTCAGCTGGGGGAACAGAGCCTGGCCGGGTACCTTTCCGCCTCGTGCGGTCACATCGACTCCAACCCACCACAGTGGAACTCGAACCCACGTCCCGAAATCCATGAGCCCACGATCCTGGCTGCTTGACCACCACCACCACCACCACGAGGAGCCCCGCAAAAGACCGCAGACCACGATCGCAGACGACCACGATGACAGACCAAAGCAATGGCGAGGATGACTCCAGTGATGCACCCCAAGAGCAATGGCCACGATGAATCACCACTCTCCTCCTGACGACCACTCCACTCTTCGCTTTCGCGGGGTCCGAGGGATTTCTTCCCCTCCCACTCGCCTCCTGATTGGATGGTGTCGAACATCCCATCTGGCTGGGCGGGGCCGCCCTGAGGTAACTCGTCTTCGCATTGGTCGGGGGCTTCTGAGGTACTCCTATCCCTCATTGGTTGCGAGGCACACCCATCTCGCTGGGCGGAGTCGACCTCACCCCGCCTATGCCCGTGGCCCCGAACACGTGCATAATGGCGATGATGGAGCAAAGGGGAGATTTAAGGTAAAAAGCCTGACTATAAAGAAACCCGCAGCGCACACATGAAATTAACCCATTAGACAGAAGGACAGGACCCCGACTATAAACACATACTTGTCGAAATAACTGAACTGCGGGGACTGCTGACTGTCTGTGTGCAAGAGGCTTCCAAATCCATAGCAATATTTGGTATCACGGCCTTTGGACAAAATAACTGCAGTCAAGCACTTCCTGTAGCCATGAATGAGCTTCCTCCACCTCTCGACTGGCAGTTCGACCCACTCTTCTTGTACAACCTGCTCCAGTTCTCCCACATTTGAAGGGTGCCTTCTCCCAACTGCTGTTTTCAGATCTTTCAAGTGTTCAATGGGATTTAGATCTGAACTGATTGCTGGCCACTTCAGAACAGTCCAGCATTTTGTCTTGAACCATTCCTGGGTGCTTTTTGAAGTGTGTTTGGGGTCATTGTCCTGCTGCAAGACCCACGACCTTTGAGGGAGACCCAGCTTTCTGACACTGGGTTGAACATTGCACTCCAAAATGCCTCCTTGGCAATCTCCTGATTTCATGATGCCATGCACATATTCAAGGCAGCACAGAAACCCCAAAACGTCACTGACCCTCCTCCATATTTGACTGAAGGGAAGGTGTTCTATTCTTTGAAGGCTTCATTTTGTTTTCTGTAAACAAAGAGATGACGTGGTTTTCCAGAAAGCTCTAATTTGGTCTCATCTGTCCACAGGACATTCTCCCAGAAGGATTTTGGTTTGTTCAGGTGTGTTTTGGCAAACTCCAGTCAGGCTTTCTTGTGTCTGTCTCTGTCTCTGTCTCTCTCTCAGCAGTGGGGTCCTCCTGGGTCTGCTACCATAGAACCCCCTTTCATTGAGTTAGCGATACATGATGACCGAGTTGAAACTGACGTACCTTGTGTCTGAAGTTCAGCTTGAATCTGTTTGTTGGTTGATCGAGGTGCTTTCTCCACCATTCGAACAATCCTTCACTGCAATCCGATCAAGTTTTCCCTTGTAGCCATGTCCAGGGCAGGGAGGATGGCTGCAGTGCCATCGGCCCTAAACTTCCTGATAACATTGTGTACGGTGGACACAGGAATATCAAGGTCTTTGGAGATGGACCTGTAGCCTTGAGATTGTCCATGCTTGGCTACAATCTTGTGTCTGACCTCCTCAGACAATTCTCTGGTTTTCTTTCTTTTCTCCGTGCTCATTGTGGTACAAACAGTGACACAAAACAGCAGAATGACTCCTTTTCTCCGTTCAAACTTGTTGAATGAGTGATTTTTATATTGCAGGCACCTGCAACTCACCACCATAGGTGAGTTCAATTCCAAAGTAAAGGAGAATCACCTGCTTGAAATCTAATTATTTATAACAACTTCTAAAAGGTGCCAATGTTATTGTCCTGACAAATTTTATGATTTTGTGTGTGGAATAAGCTAAGATTTAGTAAAATTTTCAGCTTTTTTCATTCTGTTCCACTGCAAACCAAAGAAATACATTTGTGGATACCAAAAGGTTGTTTTTAATTTCAACAATTTTCGGGAAGAAATGGTGCATTATTTGAAAAAAGTGCGAGGGTGTCAATACTTTTGGCCACAACTGTGTGTGTTGTTTTTGTTCCAATCTCTCAATTGTGAAGAATCACTCAAATAACGAGATGGTATTCATGGAAGACATACCCACACAGTCTTGAGGAGGATTTGGTGTGAGCCAAGTCATGCTTTTTGATGTTGTTTTTTTCATTGATCCAATATGGCTGCCAGACCACGTAACCGATGACAATCTTTATCAAACCACATTTCACTTGAGTCGCTGATCGATTAGTTAAATTTTGCATTGATCGGTTTAGCGGTTTCTCCTAAAAAGATTTTCAAAGATTTTCCCTTTGATCCAATATGGCTGCCAGATCACGTGACACATGATAGTCATTTTTATGAAAATCCTGTTCAAATTTCAAGTCAATAGGATGAAAATTGAGGATTTCAGAATTTCCCGCCTATGTTGACCCTTTGGCTTTTGTTGACCTCAGTGACTTGACATGCAAATTCTCTTCAAATGTCTAGTCAATTGGATGAAAATTGAGGATTTTAGAAAATTGGCCTGTATTGACCTTAAAAGATTGACCGGGATATCACATGGTCACACAACATGTGGTAAACTTTCAATTTCCTCCACTGAATGGTTTTCGATGTACGCTGTTAACAAAATGCAGGCACGAACAACGTACGAACATACGCCACCGATCACTTAACCCCGCTTTTCGCTTCGCGAGCACAGGGTAATAATTTCTTCATTGAGCTTTAGGGCACACAATGACCTGCATTACAAATGTTTAAAATAATTACTGTAGATCAACAGTAGAGAGAGGAACATCAAAGTGATCATGCTGAAGCCTGATGTGCATAGCCATCTGCATAACATTATCAGGTAAATTTTCATCAATGTGTATGGGAGAGTACCTTACCCAATCCATACTCTCGCTGTTGTACACATACACTGGGGTCTTCAACAAATGTGCTTGAGGAAGAATTTCATTTTCTGTTCCCCAAATACCTGTGCTGTCCATACGAGAAGCTCTTATACAGGCTTCAACACTGGACACACCAGTGGAAAGTATGAATGGCTCACTATCAGACATGCGTGCGACAACTGCAGAACGCGCAGATCCGTATGGTTGTTGTGAGCCAGTGATAATATGTGCAAAGGAGCAAGACAGTTACCTCTGATTAATTGAACATTGACCACTCCACTTGATGCAGTATGTCAAAACAAAGGTGAAAGGAATACTAGATGTCAGTTCAATTGATTATTCAATTCAGAATTAGACTGGATAATCCTCTGTTCAGGCTGTTCCGTACGATGTGGTGCGCCGACGTAGCAAATCTGCCACCGAAAAGGTTCTTGATCACGTGGTTCGCTTTTACTTTGACAGTGATTGGAGGAGGTTCTCGATCACGATGTTCGCTTCTACTTTGATACAGTGATCCTTCCCACATTCCATGTCCTGTCACATTCTGCCATGTTGTTTACCTCTGACCTGATCACTGCCACCCTGTCCATGACGTGTGCATGTTTTTACATGTACTCACCATTTTAAAACAATCTGTTTCCATCATTAACAACAACAAATTCAAACACAACACCGACGTCACTTCATGTATTTGGGCACACCCGGTGACTTGTGCTGTGAAACAAAATCTGATGAATATTTTGAACCACTTACCTTTGATGGGAGAATCACCAAGTTCAGGATCTACATTCAGCTTCCGATCAAAATCTGTAAAAACAAATGGGATTTCATGTTGGTAATCGAGCGATTCCTGAACAACCCTCGCATTGTGCACATCTGCCCCAGGTCTCCTCATTTACGAGCAGCACAAGGCTGTGGATAGCATCATTGGCTGAGGGAACAGCTTTCTGCTGATGCTGTTCCCCTGTATCCTCGGGTGGACACTGGTACTCATTTCGCCAACCTCGGAAGGATGACACACGGAATCAATGCCACCTGGTGTCCTGAGTTTGAGCCCCTAAGATCCCAAGGCAGCCACCTGAACCACTAAGCCAACACCGGGCTTTGCCCTCCCCTACCCCCTCCCCAGGTGTGAAGAATAATTTCTTATAAATATATTAATCACTGAAACTATAATGAGCATGATGTTGTGTTTAGACCTTTGTCGGCAGACGACGAATGATCGACAAACTCAGACTTCACCTCCACTTTCATCACAGCATCTGAAGAGAAACAATCAATTTAAACAAAACTTTCATGAACATTTCTGAATAAAATCATCTCTCCGATACGTTTCACTGAAACAAGTAAAAACATATAAACAGTATATTATTTATTAAATCCTCCCAAACAACACTGTGTGTTCGAGAATGTTCAGGATGACATGAAACATCACAAAGAGTGAACTGGAGTACGAGATGTCTCGTGTGGATTTGATTATTGACCCGACAACAAACTGCCATCCTGGTGATTCACACCCAGAACATTCCATCAATGATGAGAACATGAAGCAGGCTGTCTCATCGACTTGTATTCAATTAAGAGTGTAAAAGATCCCATGCTCTTGATGAAGGCAAAGAGGATGTCTCGAGAAAACAATCCCCATTACAATTAGACATCTTTGTTTGTATCTTGTGAGTGGAATATGTTTGTGGTTCAAACCTTCATGTTGAGGGAACGAATCATCGACAAACTCGGACTTCACCTTCACCTTCACAATAACACCTGAAACAAAAACAATCCATTTAAACTAAACTTTCAGGAACCACCAGAACGTGACGGTGCGGAGAGAACGGCACGTACCGGGTCCCGACTCCTCATCCTCGGGTGGACCGACCCTGGACCCGCGGTCTGTGAGAGAACCTCCAGGAACGAGCGAGTTTCCTCCATGGGAACCGATCGTGGATCCCGGGGGGTTCCCTCTGTGATCTTCACAGGAGAGATCTCGGTTCATGGCGAACCGGAGGGGACTGCAAGGTCGAGGGTAGTTGTACAATATGGTAAGGTAGGGGGTAGGAGTGCAATACGGTAAGGTCGAGGGTAGTAATACAATACGGTAAGGTAGAGGGTAGTAGTACAATATGGTAAGGTAGAAGGTAGTAGTACAATACGGTAAGATAGTGGGTAGTAGTACAATACGGTAAGGTAGATGGTCGGCGCACAATACAGTAAGGTAGAGGGTAGTAGTACAATACGGTAAGGTAGAAGGTAGTAGTACAATACGGTAAGGTAGAGGGTAGTAGTACAATACGTTAAGATAGAGGGTAGTAGTACAATACGGTAAGATAGAGGGTAGTAGTACAATATGGTAAGGTAGAAGGTAGTAGTACAATACGGTAAGGTTGAGGGTAGTAGTACAATACGGTAAGATAGAGGGTGGTAGTACAATATGGTAAGGTAGAGGGTGGTAGTACAATACGGTAAGGTAGAAGGTAGTAGTACAATACGGTAAGGTAGAGGGTAGTAGTACAATATGGTAAGATTGAGGGTAGTAGTACAATATGGTAAGATAGAGGGTAGTAGTACAACAAGCCTGGTGTTGGCGCAGTGGTTAGGGCAGCGGCTTGGGATCCAAAAGGTCCTGAGTTCAATCCCCGTTGGGCCACTGAATTAATTCACCAGGGGGTTGACTCAGCCTGTCATCCTTTCGAGGTCGGCGAAATGAGTACCAGTGTACTGGGCCGGTGGATACCCCGGTTAAAATAGGTATACCATATCCCTGTGCTGTAAGAGGCGACCAGGGTTGCGTCAGGAAGGGCATCCGGCGTAAAACATGTGCCAAATCACTATGCGGATCATACGGATGATCCGCTGTGGCGACCCCGAACGGGACCAGCCGAAAGAAGAAGAAGAAGAAGAAGAAGAGGGTAGTAGTACAATACGGTAAGGTAGAAGGTAGTAGTACAATACGGTAAGGTAGAGGGTAGTAGTACAATACGGTAAGGTAGAGGGTAGTAGTACAATATGGTAAGATTGAGGGTAGTAGTACAATATGGTAAGATAGAGGGTAGTAGTACAATACGGTAAGGTAGAAGGTAGTAGTACAATACTGCCAGACTGAGCTCGAGTGTAGTCGTACAATACTGTAAGGTGGAGTGGTGTAGTACGGTCCCGTAAGGTAGGGGTGTAGTAAAGTGAGGGACCATATGGAAGGGTGTCGTAAAGTGAGGGACCGTAAGGTAGGATGTCGTAAAGTGAGGGACCGTAAGGTAGGATGTAGTAAAGTGAGGGACCGTAAGGTAGGATGTAGTAAAGTGAGGGACCGTAAGGTAGGATGTAGTAAAGTGAGGGACTGTAAGGTAGGATGTAGTAAAGTGAGGTATCGTAAGGTAGGATGTAGTAAAGTCAGGTACCGAAAAATAGGCTGTAGTAAAGTGAGGTACCGTAAGGTAGGATGTAGTAAAGTGAGGTACCGTAAGGTAGGATGTAGTAAAGTGAGGTTCCGTAAGGTAGGATGTAGTAAAGTGAGGTACCGTAAGGTAGGATGTAGTAAAGTGAGGTACCGTAAGGTAGGATGTAGTAAAGTGAGGTACCGTAAGGTAGGATGTAGTAAAGTGAGGTTCCGTAAGGTAGGATGTAGTAAAGTGAGGTACCGTAAGGTAGGATGTAGTAAAGTGAGGTACCGTAAGGTAGGATGTAGTAAAGTGAGGTACCGTAAGGTAGGATGTAGTAAAGTGAGGTACCGTAAGGTAGGATGTAGTAAAGTGAGGGACCGTAAGGTAGGATGTAGTAAAGTGAGGGACCGTAAGGTGGGATGTAGTAAAGTGAGGTATCGTAAGGTAGGATGTAGTAAAGTCAGGTACCGAAAAGTAGGATGTAGTAAAGTCAGGTACCGAAAAGTAGGATGTGGTAAAGTGAGGTACCGTAAGGTAGGATGTGGTAAAGTGAGGTACCGAAAAGTAGGATGTAGTAAAGTCAGGTACCGAAAAGTAGGATGTAGTAAAGTGAGGTACCGTAAGGTAGGATGTGGTAAAGTGAGGTACCGTAAGATAGGATGTAGTAAAGTGAGGTACCGTAAAGTAGGGTGTCGTACAGTGAGGTACCGTAAAGTAGGGTGTCGTAAAGTGAGGTACCGTAAGGTAGGATGTCGTAAAGTGAGGTACCGTAAAGTAGGATGTAGTAAAGTGAGGTACCGTAAAGTAGGATGGAGTAAAGTGAGGTACCGTAAAGTAGGATGTCGTAAAGTGAGGGACCGTATGGTAGATGTAGTAAAGTGAGGTACCGTTAGGTAGGATGAAGTAAAGTGAGGGACCGTATGGTAGATGTAGTAAAGTGAGGTACCGTTAGGTAGGATGTAGTAAAGTGAGGGACTGTAAGGTAGGATGTTGTAGTACGGACTGACGGTACACTGTGTCTGCGATACAGGAGTAAAAACCACGTCGTGCGGTAAAAACGAATCACGAGTTTCGGCCCTTCTCCAAATCATCATATTCGCGATTTCAAGAAGACAGATCAACTACTGTAATCACGTGATCTCCAACTCACGAGGAACAACGAAATCCACGGGGGATCCACGGGATGTGCTCCGTGAGCGAGCGGCACCAACGGAATGGATTGTAATCACCGCTGAACAACATGGCGTCTCCATGGTAACGAGGTCCAAGTTGACGAGCTCGGGAGGTCAACGTAAGATTCCTCTTCTTTCTCAATGGGAGACTCGGGAAACACGTAGCTCGGTTCACATGCACGGAGAAAACTTTCTTCGCCGGTTCACACCGCTCTGCCCGATGGAGAGTGGAGACCACACCGATCTCGTCACACACACACACACACACACACACACACACACACACACACACACACACACACACACACACACACACACACACACATATATATATATATATATATATATATCTCTCTCTCTCTCTCTCTCTCTCTCTCTCTCTCTCTCTCTCTCTCTCTCTCTCTCTCTCTCTCTCTCTCTCTGTCTCTCTGTCTCTCTGTCTCTCTGTCTCTCTGTCTCTCTGTCTCTCTGTCTCTCTGTCTCTCTGTCTCTCTGTCTCTCTGTCTCTCTGTCTCTCTGTCTCTCTCTCTCTCTCTCTCTCGACCTGCAGGTCTCACACCTCTGATCAAGGTCGTGAATCTCAGCGTTCATAGTGGGGCAGATAACAGCAATTTTTGAGAGGAATCGTGCAAATGATGGTACAAGCATCAAATTTGACACATTTGTTCTCCAGGGGATTCGAATCAAATCTGCCTGATTGGCCATTTGAAAATCCAAGATGGCGGCCATTTTTCAACATGGCCGCCAAGTTAGCCTCCCGAAGTTCACTTTTTGCTTAGACATATTTGTAGTTGTCCGATTTCCATGATCTAGGTGTGGATTCCTACGATTTAAGCCTGCTGGAGTGGATTTTCCTGTTTTTAAAGCCCCCCCCCGACACACTTTTTCTCATTTTGCACCACTTTAATGATTGTCATATGAAGCTTAGGCCTTTTCTGCAACCGGGCCCTGGCTGGTAAATATTCAAAGTTATGCATACCATGCGAATGTTCCTCCAGCTGCTACTGTCCACATATGCAGCTGCAGAGTGCTGTGCAAGGGAGCCCTGACTGAAAGCACTTGCATCTCCGGTTGCAACCTTTCTTACAGGAACACTTAGTCAGTTCCTGACAGCTGGCTGCAATAGGGGGTAGTGTTGTCCAACATATCTGCCACATCTCTCCTTTCTGTGTCCATCCCTATTCAGCAGGACTGCTCGTCTCTGGACTGGAGATGGTTGCCTGGCCCCAGATGATCCCAGCCTGATAGGCCGCATGCTTTGCATGTTCTCTGAGGGCTGCCTGTGTTGGTGGAATTGAGTTGTACGGCCTCTGCTTGCAGGCAAAGAGATCCAGTCTTGCTCCGTCCACACCAGTGGCTGCACTTGATCTGTCATACATGAGGACAACGAATCTCTCCAGCCTCGGCAGGTCAAGATCACGAATCAATGTTGGATGCTGGCTGAGATTGGTGAATGTTTCAGAAACATCATCAAAGACGTTCCAAGTCTGCCATGCAGTTTTCTTCCCTTTACCGCGGAAGGCAGACACGACATCACATCCAGTGAATGCATGGAAGTATGGGATCCCTCGAGCTTTCTCAGGCCCTATTGCAGAAACTACCTCATGGATTGGAATCCATCGCGCCTTGGCTCCTTGGCCAAAGGAAATCCACATGTTCTCAAGACCTAGTTCCTGTGAGGATGGCAGTACAGATATTGCTATGACTAGTACATCCGTGTCATTAGCCTTAATGATAATGGACTTGCTACCATCCATCGTTGCATCCCTGGCGTGTACAAATATTCGAGTGTCAGCTTCTTCATGACAACATGGAGACACAGCATCCAGTGACTTCCTTGTGTTGCTTATGGCATCTTCTCCTTTTGTGACAATGACTGTGCTTGTCGTCTATGCTTCACACATCTTTTCCGCAAGGAAGTGAAACAGCTCAGTCTTGTTGCTGTCATCTCGAAGAAAGCTTCTCCAGTTACTTGGGGTCTTACTGGATCCTGTCACTCTTCTTCTGATTCATTGCCCCCTTTTCGACCTTGCCTCGGACTTCAGACTTGACTTGTTGTACACATCAAACACTACGTCCACCCTCTCATACCTGGCACCATAGGATTCCACCTTTGGGATGATGTCTTCTTTGGCATCGTCATCAAATATCTTTGAAGTGCGTGGAGGTAGGGCATTGATAAGTGCTGAGCCATCAATGATGACTGCATCTCCCCTTGGTTTTCTGTCTGGGATGTTCACTTGCGCTTCAAGAATTTCAGCCAGCTGTGACTTCAAATTTTTTTGAAGTTTTTTTTTTTTTCCTTCAAATTTTTCAACATTTGGATTTTCAAATGGCCAATCGGGCAGATTTGATCAGAAAGCCCTGCAGAACAGAAATGCCAAATTTGATGCTTGTGTCATAATTTGCACGATTTTTCTACTATCTACTGCACTATCATTCTGGGACAGTAAATGCATTCTCTTGCTCTTTGTACATGTCCGGTCACTCCCAGATGAGACGAGTGAACTCCTTCCACCATGTCCTTCCTTCACATGGGAATCGCAACTCTTTCTCACTTTAAGACCAAGTCACCCCGAGTGCTCAGTTCATCTATCACATGGAAGTATGGTCGAAGGACTGGTTCAACCTCATGTTGTGTCTCTTTCCATCCTGTCTGTATCATTAGTTTGAGTTGTTGCATGATACCATCTCGTCTGGTATCATCTTCAATGCCACTCATTAATGGTTGAGAAAGATCGGGATATGTTTTGCCATGTTTACCATCTCAAACTCGTTTTCCTTGTCGACTCTTGGGTCCTTGAGGTAGGCTCCACTAAAGGTATCAGCCAGTTAGTTACATGTCTTTGCCTGGTCGGTAGTGAATCTCAGCATCGTATGATTGCATCCTCACGAGCATTCTCCGCAGCCTCTTTGATTCTCTGTTGGAGGGGTTTTGGTGCAATGATCTCCAGCGGTTTGTGATCAGATTGCACCTTCACCTGTTTCTCATACGTGTACTACACATGAAGCTTTTCCTTTTCCAAAAAGCAGTCAGAGGTGACTGAGTGGAGTTATCATCCGAAGACTGACGTGAATTTACACGCCCACTCATCGAAACGCAGTCATGTAAATCCTCTAATGTAATGTAAAGGTAAGTAAATGCTTGCATATCCCTCCTGCTCCCCCTCTCCCTCTCCTTCTCCATTTCCGTCTCCATCTCCCTCTCTTTCAATATTTATTCCTTCACACCATCGTTCTGTTAAATCCCTCTGTTACTTTCAATCATCCCTCCATTACTCCATCAGCCCGTTTCAACGGTCCACCAATAATCTCCCCTCCATCAAACATCCTTTCAACAGTCCCTCCTTCACCCCATCGGAAATCGTTCCCACATTTTGACTGAGAATCTCAGGAATTTCCCGTCCCGGGGTTCTCGACTGCAAATCGTATTTGGAAACTTTCATCGACTTCGAACTGACTGTCAACACGTACTTCAATTTTCCGTTTTTTTGTTTTTTCAGAAGCATTTCGACGACCGTCAGTATGAAAACAGGAGGGTTGATGGTTCTAGACCACTCAAGCACAATGCCGTCCTGACTGTCTTCCTGCATATTGTGCCTGTCACGAAAAGTAATCCAAGGATCGAGGAAACGACCCCATGACGAGACGACACCACAGAAGGAGCCCGTCCCAGATCACACATATGCAAAACAAGACATGCCTGTGAATGACGACGACAACCAAGATGACCAACTTGTTGGCCTTGCCTCCGATGCCCCTGTAACGCCGGCTGAAACCGACCAGAGTCCTGACTACGACGCCAAGATCGCAGCAGTGGAGGCGAAAGTGGTCTCTCTCAAGTGGCAGTTACATGAGGCACAGTGGGACAAACGCAAACAAGCCAGGGAGCTCGTCACTCTGAAGGCGAATGTCCAGAAAGTTTTCAACCTCGACCAGATCAACAAGCTGTCTCGTCTCAGCACAAGGGGAAGTCAGTGGTCAGCAGAAACCTACAAGAAGGCTCTGCAACTCTGCTTTGCATGTGGCAGTACCGACTACGAAGTCCTGTTGTCGCAACACCAGCCACTGCCATTGCTTCGTTCGTTACGACGGAAGATGGAGGTTATTGCGATGGAACCTGGTATTCTTTATAAAGTGTTCGACTTCCTCCAGCTGAAGGTTGCTACCATGAAGGAACTGGAGCGTGAATGCTGCCTAACGCTGGATGAAATGACAATTGAAGTGGGATTGCAGTTCGACAGATCATCGAGTAGTTTGCGAGGAAATGTAACTTTGCCAGGACATGGTGGCGCTGCAACGCGTGCCCTCGTATTCATGCTGGCTGGCATCACTTCCAGATGGAAGCCAACAATTGCCTATCATTTTACGGGCAATTTGGTGAACGGAGCCTACTTCCAGCCACTTGTGACTGAAATCGTACAGCGGGCTCATGTCATTGGGCTCCACGTCAACGCAGACGTGTGTGACATGGGTAGTGCCAATCGAGCAATGTTCAAGAACTTCGGACTGGTTAGTTCGAAACACGCAGTGACAGTCAATCGAATTCCCCACCCATACACTGACGGCAGGTTCCTACACTTCATGTACGACGTACCGCACCTGATCAAGAATGTCAAGGCGGGTCTGGTGAATGGGAACGAATTCAAGCTCGGTGCTGATATTGTCTCCAGGCATGATCTGCCTTCAAATGTCGTCAGCCTGGGGGCAATCAAGGAACTGGTGACATTTCAAGTCAATGATGATCTGAAACTGACGCCCAATCTCGGCATGGAAATGGTGTCGAACACCGCCCATTTCGACAAAATGGAAGTGGGAAAGGCATTGAATTTTTTCAGTAAGTCGGTCAGTGCTGGGCTGCACTACTTGGTGGAAAACGAAGGTTTTGACAACGCGTTGCTTACGACTGCCTGGTTTTTGGACTTTATGAACACCTGGTTCGACCTGATGTCCAGCCGTCACCCCGGCACCGCGTTCAGTAAAGCGAATGCGTGTGCTTACGAGAAGGCGATCTGGCACCTTGAAGAGACGCTGGTGGTATTCGGAGGGATAGAATGTGGCAAATCGTGCAAGCCGTGCCAATCCGGCATCATATTATCGGCCTCGTCTGTGCTCGACATTCAGAGAGAACTGCTGGCCAGGGGACACCACTTTGTGCTCACATCCAGACTCACGCAGGATTGCCTCGAGAACCTGTTTGGGTGCGTCCGATTCAAGAATCCTGTCCCAAACGCGCTGGAATTCCGACAGGCTCTGAAGCTCATAACGGTGGCGCAATTTCTGAAGTGTCCCACGTCCGGTAATTATCTCGAGGATGACCAGTCATTTTTAGCGGATTACCTCGACACTCCGAAAGAGAAACCGGCGACACCAGACGAATGAGACGAGGACACATTCAGCTATTTGATTGGAGAGCTGCCTCCTGATCCTCTCCGCAAAGCCCAAGAGAGCAACTTGTATTACCTGGCTGGCTACTGTATCTCTTCCGTCTCCAAATCCTGGATGCATTGCACCACTTGCCTGGAAGTCGCGGAGGACCGCCGAAAGTCTCTTTCGCAGGGCAGTCGTGAGGCGATAACAAGACTGAAGGAGTACAAAGAAGGCGCTTTGACTCATTGCAGTGACGAGGCTTTCAAGCTGTTCAGAGGAGGAGAGAAGCAGTTCAGGATGGTGCAGGACCAGTTGAATGGGCATAACCTGGTTGAAAAACTTGTCCGTTGTCTGTCAGCTTTCTCAGTTGATATTCCCGACTGCCACGATCTGAAAACGAAGCTACTGACGAAGTTTTTCACTGTGCATCTGTACATCTATTCCAAAGCGCAAAATTCGATCCGTGTCAGCCAGGCAAAAGTTGGTACTGCCAGTCAACTCGGCAGCAAGAGCGCGGCAATGAGAGCGTGTGTGAAAAAAATTAAGCAGAACTGAGCTAGGTGTCAGTTGTTCGTATTAACCCCTTCAGGACGGGAGGCGGCCACAACCGCCTGGAGGTTATAGCCGCCTCCTGTCCTGAAGGGGTCAAGTCATATGGAGAAGAACCGAAGATGGTTTTGACTTTTAACCCCTTATGGACGGGTGACGGCTATAACCGCTATTGCTATAGCGGTTATAGCCGTCTACCGTCCTGGCCATCTCTAGCCGTCTACCATACTTTTTCGTTTTGGCGTTTTATGAACCTTGTACTCTGTAATTCTGGGTCATGTTTCTTTTAATTCATCCTGAGGAGCTTTCCGAACCATGGTTGGCTTTGCTGAACTGGTCAATTTTGCGCTAGATTTCTAGCCTCTGTGGTTCGTGCGATACACAGGTTTCCATAGATTCAGGAAAGAAATCTTGTACAGTCAAGAAATAGATTAGTCCGTCCTCAGTATGCAACTTGCGGTATTATGCCACCTCAGTTATTTTTGGGTGGGTTTATCAGCATCCAGAATACACCATCTTGTAGAGCGACTTATTTTCGAGCAAAGCTCAAAATTTGAAGTCGAAACTCCCATTACTTTTTGTGTAAGAAGGAAAATGCCCGTTCATATCGCGCCGCGCGTATGCTCCCGCATAGCCAGCATCACGCTGGCTGGGATGCAATATGGCGCCTGCCTAGCCAGTTGGCTAGACTCTCTTTATATACGGCACTGGGGGCTTCGTTGAAACTTCCCTCAGAATGGTGTAGCAATTTCCACAAGTGACGTCATGCACCCGCCCCCATCGACTGCAGACCAGTGGGAGGGGGAGAAGGCTTGTGGGAGGAGGAAAATAAAGCTGAGGAGAGGAAGAAGCATAAAGGCCAAAACCAACCACCAAGGCACCAAAAGCAGGAAACCATTCAAGCCAAAGCGCTATGGTTGTGTCTGGGTGCTTTTAAAAGCACACCAGTTTGTACCCTCCTTGCGGAGACTGGCGAGTTGCCCTTATCTCTCCATTCGGAGGGATCCAACTTGAGGTACTTGGCTAAGAGCATTTCTGTCGAGGACAACCACCCAGGTCAAGTGATGTTCTTGGACTGTTGAGAGTATCAAGCTCTCTGCAAATCCTCCAGCTCTCCTCCTTTCAGACTTGCGTGTGTGAGGGCAGCTAAAGAAATGGCTTTGGATTCTTTACCGACTAATCCCCTGAACAAAGTGGTAATTTGGCCCCCCCTGGACTCGAGAAATACCTCGCATCCATCTGGATCTTTGGGGGAAGACTAGAAGGGACAATGTGCTTGTAACATGTAACCAGGCCATGGAATATATCAACACGGTTTGGAGCCAATCCTTACATGTCTATACAGAGGGCTTTAAAGATCCGGTACGAGGTAGAACAGCGGCTGCTTTTTGTATCCTAGATGTGTAGATGATCAAGTCCGCCAGGCTTTCGGACCATCTTTCAGTACTCTCGGCTGAACGCTTTGCTATCGTCTTGGCCGTCGAATGTATAATTTAATTTAATCCCCTAAACACAGTTGTTTTCTCCGATTCACTCTCTGCTCTGAAAGCGTTGGAGTCCCTACAGTCTGGATGTAGGCAGGACCTGGTTATTGAGGTGTTTCACTTTCGTAACATGGCCATTTGGAGGGGCACAGTCATTGACTCATGCTGGATCACTATCCATGTGGGCATTGGAGGCAATGAGGCCTGTGATGAGGCAGCCAAACAGGCACAAAGGTTTAATCTCGTCACCTCAATCCCTCTGGGCCCATCTGAACTCTCCAATCTTATTGGAGTCTACATCAACAAAAAATGGCAGTCTCAGTCGGTGACCTCCACCAAGGGTAGATGGTGCTTTGAGGTACACCCTTCGGTCGAGTCCTCTGTCTCGTTTCCTCGACTCTCTCGAAGGGACCAGGGAATCCTCTACAGGCTCTGACTTGGAAACTGCGCTCCAAACACCTATTTACATCGGATATTGGTTGTCACCCGACGGGGTTCTGCAAGCAGTGTAAGGTTCCGGAAGACCTGGAACACGTTCTCACTCGATGCCGTTGGTATGGAGAACCCAGATCGTGTCTCTTACACTGTGCCCGAGAGTTGGGGATCCCCTGGTCGGATGTACCGGATACACTTTGTCAATTGAGCCGGAAGCACCCCGACTCTGCAAATCGGTCTTAAAATTAATGAAAGAAACGGGGTGAACAATATAAAGTCCCTGGCATTTTTATTTTTATTTTTTGTATTTGGCTATAGCCAATGAGTTTGGGTGCGTGGTGTTTATAGAGCCTCGCGGCTCTGATAACGCCAGTAAACACAAAAATAAACCAATGTCACCCGCAGGGTGACCCGTATCTTGCCAAAAGGTGACCACGTGTGACTTCTTTAAGGTCACACTGAGGTGAACAGAGCTGCTATCCATCAGGAGCTGCCGACGAGAGATTCCGATGAGAATCGTTCTACAGAGTAACCATGAAAAATATGTGTTTGCCTCATAACGTCACCAAATGATGTCATAATGTCTCAAGCTTGACATATCTAGAAAGCACTCATCGAGGTGTTCAATTTGAGGTATGACACGATATGTTTCGACATGACGCGATATGGTTCCTAAAACTTGAAAATTTGACCTTGGGGTCAAATATGTTTGTCCTCAGGCGCTAGCCATGAAGGTCAAGGCCAATCGCCACCAAAAACTAATCAGCTGAGCGCCAGACCATATACTACATTCCCATAAAGTTTGGAGACGATTCGATTAAAATTACTCAAAAAATAAGGGTTTCGTCGACCCCTGATTTGCGACAAAGTGACCTTGACCTTTGACCTTGACCTTCAAAATTTTATGTGCTGAAAGGGACCTCTATACGCCTCTGATATGCGAAGTTACAAAAATTTCCAATGATAACTGTGCTCTGCAGAGTGATTTATACGTGATTGCAGACAAAAAAAAACAAAAACATATGAAGGTCAAGGCCAATCGCCACCAAAAATTAATCAGCTGAGCGTCAGACCATGAACTATATTCCCTTGAAGTTTGAAGACGATCCGATCAAAATTACTCAAAAAATAAGGGTTTCGTCGACTCCCCTGATTTGCGACAAAGTGACCTTGACCTTTGACCTTGACCTTCAAAATTTTGTGCACTGAAAGGGACCTCTATAGGCCTCTGATATGCGAAGTTACAAAAATTTCCAATGATAACTGTGCTCTGCAGAATTTTTTATACGTGATTACAGACAAAAAAAAATAAATATAATAAAAAATAAAAAACATACAAGCTGACGAACATATCTTGCAAAAACTTCGTTTTGGCATGATAATAAGAAGAAAAAGAAGCAGAAAGGCAGAGAAGCACTCATGACAAGCTTGTGCGAGCAGGGACGAAGAGCGCTCCTGAATAGACGGCTCAGAAAGCAGAAAGGGAAGGACAAAAAGGGCAGAAGGCTGAGGGAAGCAGAAAGGAGAATCGAACGGGACAAGCTCGCCTGAACAGAACACTGACAGACTGAGAAGACTCATGAGGGAAGGAACAAAAACGTGTGAGGGGAAAGAAAGGAAGGTTTCACGAGCAGTTGGTGTCGAGCTTCTGTGGAAAAAGAACACTCCTTCCACGAGCGTCATCCTGCCCTCTCGACCCTGTCAGCCACGAAGGACGAGGAGAGTGAACGGCGGCACCTCGTTGATGGGGCCCTGAGGAGGAAGAATCTGAGGCAGAGGAGGGCGAGTCGCATATCTGGATGTGTCTGTTCCTTCCTTTCTCTCTCTCTCTCTCTCTCTCTCTCTCTCTCTCTCTCTCTCTCTCTGGATGTGCCCGCAAACTTCACGTCCCAAAGGACCAGAGCAATTCCTGTAACACCATGAAGTAGCACGTTACCTCAAGTTGGCCAAGATTAGACTCGACGAGGAACAAACAACCGCTTGTGCTCTCTATCCCTCAGTTCGACACGACATCATGTGCACCAAGCGGCTCTCCTCCAGCACAGTCCCTTCCACAAAGATGGCACCTCCAACTGGCAGCCCCACAGGGATCGCTCAGCTCCTCCATGAGCCCTCACAGGCCGAGTCACCTGTTGCCAAACTTGGGCCGCGAGTTCCGCATTTGTTCCAGCTCTCCTCCAAAAACTGAGCCCTTAACTTCCTCCTCCCCTCCTTCTTCTTCTTCTTCTTCTTCTTCTTCTTCTTCTTCTTCTTCTTCTTCTTCTTCTTCTTCTTCTTCTTCTTCTTCTTCTTCTTCTTCTTCTTCTTCTTCTTCTTCTTCTTCTTCTTCTTCTTCTTCTTCTTCTTCTTCTTCTTCTTCTTCTTCTTCTTCTTCTTCTTCTTCTTCTTCTTCTTCTTCTTCTTCTTCTTCTTCTTCTTCTTCTTCTTCTTCTTCTTCTTCTTTGTGTCATGACATTTTCAGAGCCGTGAGGCTCAACATACGCAACGAACCCAAACATAGGAGCGGTGCATGAATTTGGGGAGTCCATAATCTTATATGGATTTTCTGCTCTCTTTCGTAAATCCCAGGGCCGCCTTGCAGAGTTGGGGATGGTTCTGATTCCAAAGGCCGGAAATGAGTGGCAGATCAGATGCTCCAACCCCCGTCTCGTTTATACTTTGGAACAGACGTACTCTGGATTCATCATATAGGGTGCATTTTAAAAACACATGGTGCACATCTTCAGGTTCCCTCCACATTTAACAAGTCCCGGACGGGTGGCATCCAGGGCCAGATTTAGGGAGGGACCAACAGATAATTTGTCCAGGGCCAAAACTCCAGGGGACCCATGAAAAACACAATACATTTACATACGATTCGGACGAAACTTGGAGGATGAGTTGATTTGGTGACAAGAACAAGCCGATTAAAATTTCGTTCACGTCCGAATCCAGATTCAGCCCATCAGTTGGATACAAAACGAAAACTCATCACCTTGGTGGAGGTATGCGTTCTACCGAGTGCCCTTTTCATTTTTTTACCTTTAATTTATCTTCAGTTTTACAAAAAGGGTTGTGAAATGTTTTTGATCAAAACACAGTTTTTTTTTGTTTTTTTTGAAAACATTGTTGAGGCTCATATGAGAGCTAACACACAACGCACAGCTATGGGGCATGCGACAAGAGGGGTGGGGAGAGGGAAGAACAAAACGGTGGGGAACAGAGACATTACGAGATCTGTGGAACGGAGAGGGATGGGGCGGGGAACACGGGGTATACAAGATGGACACCACAGGGACTTTCAGGAAGGAAAGTAGGGAATTTGAAGGAGGTGGATTTGGGGTGGATTAACAGGGATAGAGAAGATCGAGGTTTTGGATGGGGGAAGATAAGAGGTGGTGGTGAACGGCCGTTTTGAAGGCCTGGATGGAAGAATATAATAGGATGAAAGAGAGTGTGGGAGTTTATTCCAAAGGTGGGAAAAAAGAGGAATAAAAGGGTGAAGGTGAGCAGTTATTCGTGATTTTGGTAGTTTTACCAGAAGGGCGTTTCTGGCAGACTTTGAGCGCCCTGTGGGAATATAGGGGGGACATATCACAGACAAAGCAGGGGAGGCGAGACCAGAGAGGAGACGGTAGAAAACAGAAAGACCACCTTCCTGCCTGCCGTGAGAAAGTGAGAGGCCCAATGACTCAGCCTCACTGTGGGAGATACCAATGATCCGAAATGCCTTGGTTTCCACAGCATGAAGCCAAGAAAGGTGAGAGGCAGGAGCACCAGCCCAGAGGGGAGAGCAGTACTCCATCAGGCTGCGGACGAAAGCTTTGCATGTGGTCAGGAGCTCAGGTGGGCCGAGGAAGGACTCTGCACGACCGAGGATTCCCAGTCGGCGACTGGCTTTGGAGGCCAGGTTGGAAATGTGGCTTTCCCAGGAAAGATAATGGCAGATAGTGAGACCCAGAAGCTTGACTGAAAGGATTTCTTCCAGAGGATTGTTGAGAAAGTAGGTGGGGGGTTTCCAAACGGTCCTTTTGGAGAGACATAGTGAGAGTGTGAGTAATGCTCTTTTTATATTTTTTCTCTTCCCACTACATTTCAAGGTTGGTGGTGGAGGAGGGGGCCTCGACTACTCGAATGTCCCAGGGGCTTTAAAACTTAAATCTGGCTCTGGTGGAACCCTATTCTGTGGAGACAAGAAATGAGACAACATTGCCATAATCTAAGCCTGAAGAGAGCTACCTGGCCTTTGCAGGAGAGCCGGGGAGCCTTACTGGGAGAACCACCACCGGGTTCACCCTGCAACTAAACCTTCCTCAATGTTGGAGTCCCACTGGGAAAAAAATTGAGATTTTTTTTTCAATTATTTTAAAGTGATTCTTCACCGTTGAGAGATACGGCCAAAAACGATATATGGGATATATCCTCAGGGACTTTTTGGTCTTCTGGGTCTTTAAGTATACACGGTCTTTTTGGTCTTTGGGGACTTTTGGGACCTCTGGGACTTTTGGGTTTTTGTCTAATCTTGATATTTTGGGTCCTCAGGGTCTTCTGGATGTTTTGGGTCCTCAGGGTTTTCGTGTCTTTTTGGTCTTATGGGTTATCTGGGTATTTTGGGTGCTCTGGGTCTTTTGGGTCACTGGGGTCTTTTGGTTCTTCTGGGTCTTTTGTATTTATCATTATATGTGTTTTTAATTGTCGTTTTCACGTGGCATTTTTTAAGTAATAAAATGCTTCATGTTTTATTTTATGTTTTGTTGTTTTGATATGGATTAAATACATCTATGTTATTAAATTTGGCTTATGGTACATTCTACCCCCCCTCTCAATCCTGGCTTTTGGCTTAGTCCACTATGTGGACTACCACATATTGTGTGTGGAAATGTTGATGTGATTATATTATCATTAAAAATAAATATTAAAAAAGCTTAATGTTTTATGTATTTTGTTATGTTGCTGTTGGTTAAATCCATCCATGTTATTAAATTGTTTTAATACTTGTTTCAGTTGATTTGTGTGATGCTTTGGATATGTATCGCTTGTGGAATGGTTCTGTCCATTGTCCATTTTCCCCTCTCTCACGATCTTGGCCTGGTTTGGTTGAGCCCACATTAATTTCAATTTATTTCTCTGATTAAACGATTGAAGTTTTATGTATTTTTAAATTTTGGGTTGTGTGCTCTAGCTGAGAGACAAAGCAACTTCCTCACGTTGGAATCAAGACCATCGCTTCAGCAGTTATTGAGTTAGGTCAGGCTACAGTTTTAAATTGTTTTTGGAGGAGAAGAAGAAGAAGCATAGGAAGAAGCAGTACAAATTGGCGTTTAAGTGATCTCCTGATGTGGTACTTTTACAATGTATTCTGACGGCATTTTAAATCTTGGCAGTTCATAAAAGTTACGGCTTTTAAGTGCTTATGACTTCACTCTGTAGGAGTTTATGAGCGTATCACTGTGTACCCATTTGAATGGGTGGCCATTTTTAGATCCTTGTGAAGGATCTCTAAATCTTACTCACGTTGTTGTTCTTCATCTTCTTCCTGTGGACTTTTTTGTTTCACAGCCTACAGTTTTCATCGAAACCTCCTGAAACTTGGTGTGTGTGTGTGTATGTATATATATATATATATATATATATATATATATATATATATATATATATATGTGGAAAAATACCCTGCGCAGAAAGTAACCATCTCCAATTTTGAAAATTCCTCCGAGAAAAAAAGTTATGACGTCAAAATATCTCCGCTAATGGAAATCGCCTAAAAAATTATCTCCAAAACTAGGCAAGCTTTTTGAATTCTGTTTGCGGGAATTGAACAGGGCATTAGCAGAGATGAATTACCGCACATATGATACATCACTATGACGTCATTCCTATTTTTTTGACATTTTTTGTTTTACAACCCAGAGTTTTCATCGAATCTTCGTGAAACTTGCCATGTATATGCAGAAAGTCCACGCGCAGGCAGTAACCATCTCCGATTTTGGAAATTCTTCCGAGAAAAAAAGTTGACGTCATAATATCACCGCTAATGGAAATCGCCTATACCATTATCTCCGAAACTAGGCAAGCTGTTTGAATTTTGTTTGCGGGAATCAAGCCGGGCATTAGCACAGATAATTATTTATCGCAAACCTGATACATCACAATGACGTCATAGTCGCTTTTATGACGTCATCGTTAAGCGTACGAGGATCTCCGCTCATTTGAGCTTGTTTTTTTCCCGTCATCCCTCTATGTCTTTCGGGTGTACTTCCGCATTCCATGATAGTTTAAACATTTTGTGAAAAGAAATCGACCCCCTCCCAACCCCTCTCTAACCTGATTCGGGTTTTATAAGTTTATCGCCTGCTGTAGTTCGTAAGGCCACACGGATCGGATTTCAAGGTACGTTCGAAATGCATAATGTACGAAAGAAAAGGGCCCAGAAAAAACTGGTTTATATTCAAAAACTCGAAAGGAAAAGGGCGGCCGCTCAGGCTGAAGCAAGCGCTGCGTTGGAGCGGGAAAAGGCAGCTTCTCGTGCAGCTTCTCGCGCTCGTTATCGCGCCAATCGTGACAAGATCAAGGCAGCTTCTCGC
Source organism: Eptatretus burgeri (assembly GCF_056783735.1). Taxonomy (NCBI): domain Eukaryota; kingdom Metazoa; phylum Chordata; class Myxini; order Myxiniformes; family Myxinidae; genus Eptatretus; species Eptatretus burgeri. Next base: position 1,216,842 of record NC_140977.1, on the reverse strand, counting down.
GCTCGTTATCGCGCCAATCGTGACAGGATCAAGGCAGCTTCTCGCGATCGTTATCGTGCCAACGCTGACAGGATCAAGGCAGATTCTCGCGCTCGTTATCGCGCCAATCGTGACAGGATCAAAGCAGCCTCTCACATTCATCATGGAGCAAGGCCCTTCCAGGTGCAACATCACAATCCAAGGTACGTCTGCACTTCGAGGGGTGATAAAGCAGCCAACATAGTGTGTTTACTTGACTTTTATATCCATGGAGTAGGCACAAATGTTGTTGTGAAGGATGATGAAGAAGAATACCCATGAAGAACGACGCACGACACCACAACCCTCTTGTGGTTTGGCATCACGATATCTTTTGTCGTCGTTCCACCACAATCGCACAACAAAAGTAAAATGTCAAAAGATGTCGTGAAACGAAACCAGAAGAGGATTGTGGTGTCATTCCTACCTTGTTTGGTTGTGGTTTCACTTTTTTTTTCTTTCTTGATAATATAATGGGTGTTGTTTTGGTGTGGTGATTGTGATTCCACCTGTGTCGTGTGTAGTTTGTGCGACTATGAGAGCATGAGATGAAATTTAGACTTGTTTTGGCCACTTTTTTCAAATATAATTAGTATTTATCATCTTCGCAATTTCTCCATCTGTAACGAACGAACGAGGAGAAACGGTGTGAGAGCCGCGGATCAGTTTTTCGGTTTCCATGGTGATTTTGGCGATCACGTGATTGGAGTAGCGAATCTGCTATCTTGAAATCGTGAATAAGATTGTTTGGAGAAGGGACGTGTCACGTGGTTTGTTTTCCCGGAACACGTGCTTTGCACTTGTGCATCAGTGTACCTACTACTACTACTACTACACTACCTTACAGTCCCCTCCGGTGCACCATGAACCGAGATCTCTCCGGTGTAGATCACAGAGCGAACCCCCCAGAATCCACGATCGGTTCCCATGGAGGAAACTCGCTCGTTCCTGGAGGTTCTCTCACAGACCGCGGGTCCAGGGTCGGTCCTCCCGAGGATGAGGAATCGGGACCCGGTACGTGCCGTTCTCTCCGCACCGTCACGTTCTGGTGGTTCCTGAAAGTTTAGTTTGAATGGATTGTTTTTGTTTCAGGTTTTATTGTGAAGGTGAAGTCCGAGTTTGTCGATGATTCGTTCTCTCAATATGAAGGTTTGAACCACAAACATATTCAACTTCATAGTTACAA
>NC_140977.1:1171953-1215138 GCF_056783735.1 Eptatretus burgeri | reverse complement strand
GTTGGCTGATCTGTGGTGTGGTTAACAACACCCGTAGCTGGGTTTCGGCGTTGATCCGAAAAGCTGCGACTGGATTTCCACGGTCGGTGGGCGCGTGCGGCCGCAAATTAGCTAAAAGTGGTCGCCCGCATGCCGGAGTGGCGAGAATCCACAATTATATATATATATATTTTTTATATATAATTTGCATTGTTTACAGAGTTGCAAATATACTTCAAGCATTCAATTATCTTTATACGCATGCACTCAATGGAGTGTTTAATTCTGGATTGAAAATTTATAAAAATGATACATCATTTGTAAAAGATCATGTCTGGCAGGCATGTTGCATTTTGGAGAAGAATCCCTCCTCCTCCTCATTGGAAACTTTGTTGCGGCAGCAAAACCCAATAACTTTTGAGTACATTGCAGTGCCAACAAAGATTTAATACATGAACCTCAGTTGAATATGAACTCGAGCTACTTTCTACCCAACTCCCTTTCTTCCCTAAAATATCTCCCCCAAACCCCCTCCCCAATTTCTCACACCCATCCGTATGTGTGAAATACCACTCCTACTGAATCTTATGCAAATCAGAATCAGTGTAACATTTCTGGACATTTAGTCTTCGAAAATCTTTTGACACTGGTTGTCGGTGGGCCAACACTTGCAGCCTTCTGTATAAAGTAATGTTAACTTTCTGCAAACTCGGGCACCTCTCAGGACCAACTTCTCATCATTTTGAGTAATTGTTATGGATGATTATATATGGGAGAGACAGGTGAAGGGAGTGGGATTGGTTTTGAATGCTCGCTTGGTTGTGGGCATGCTTAATGTGGAACCGTGCTGCATCGGATGTCTGAGGGAGGTTTTCTTGAGCTCGCCCCATGCAAAACAGCTTGAATTCGGGCCTGATCACAACTGTTGATATCAGACAATCCATACAACTTGCAAAGGAAGATCTCTGATGATTTGATTTGATCAGTGATGTCACCTTTACCCAGACTGTTCAACAACAAATGGTGTTCCTTGAACATTAGTGTAGAGGTCTATGTAATTCCGTGCGCACCAGACAGATGATTATTTTCGGCACCATATATTTTTTTCATTCTCATGGTTTCTGTGAGTCAGAAAAATCATGGTGCCAATTTTTTTTGAGCATTTCAAATATTATTTTCAAGCTGATACGTAAACTATCCCTGAACCACACTTTTTTCAATGATAACAATTTACCAACTTTTTTATTTCTGGTTTAAACCTGGGCATGTAATATATCAAACTGAGCAGAATTCAGCCTAGAATATGATAATATCAATGATATTGAACATAACCATAGTGATTTATCTGAATTTTTGTTAATTTCAGATGCTGTGCAGGCTATATTAAATCAATTACTGCAACATCACCAAGATAATTAATTTTTCTAAACATTATGACGTGCTACAATTCTACATACAATGTATGTTAATTATTTTTACCTTTCAGGTCAGCTATGATAATAGCAGAAGTGGTCAAGGGTCCAGACTAAAAGACTGATGTAGTAGATGTAGTTGTAGATTAACCTCCAAGCTTTGTGGGTGAAGGAACCTATGTCGAGTGGACATTGAAATAAACTGTTCTCAAGTTGTCGTTATGGATGAATCATCCCCAAGTCCTTCCAGTTCCAGCACAAAGGCATCAAGTTGCACTACATCTTTGGCAGGTTTGAATATATGCTGCATTTGCAAAGCATCTGGAAAACTCATAAAACACCCAAGACCAGAATCATATCAGCTGTTTATCCAGAGTGTGAATACCCGGTCGCTCTCTGGGGATAATAAGTACATATCCATTCAAGAACAGCTTGGTGATGCGACGGCAAATGAACTATCACAGAAAGGTGTAACATGGCATCTAGAATGCTATAAAATTACAGTGCACAAAATCCATATTGAGCGGCTGAAAAACAGATATGAAGCTGCACTGGAAGCAGGCGAAGTACCTAAACCAACGAAAGTTGAACGACCAGAAAGGACGAACCTCAAAACACAACCACCACCACATGAGAACCCATCGTCAACAGAATGTTACATGCGATCTGGTGCCAAACAATACAATAAAAACAACTGCTTCTTCTGCAATGGATCTTCAGAGAAAGGAGCACTCCACCAGATCAGTGAGTTCAACACTGGGGAACAGCTCCGAAAGGCTGTTGAGTTCAGCAATAACCAGCAGTGGAAAGTAAATCTGAATGCTGCAATCGATCCAAATGATGCCCATGCGATTGATATCAAATACCATCTGTATTGTTGGGTGAAGCATGTTCAGTGAACTCAGGTATAGCAGGAGAGAGCAGACGACGAAGCAGTAATAAACAAGGTTTCAGCAGACATTGAATTCTTCTACTTGATGAGCAGCCTGCTGAAATCAGGATCTATCCTGGACATGGGTGACGTAGAAGCAGCTTATTAAAATGTCCTCAGAGTCAATGGTTCAAATGGTACGCATATATCAAGGAGAAGTTCGAAGCGTAAGCTTGTCAAATATTGATGATGTTGCGTTCTGCCGCTCTACGCATATGAATGAACCAGATCGGATGTACACGTCTGGAGCAAAAGAGCCGCAATTGACAACCTGGATGAGGTAGCTGGTGATGCGAGCAGAAACATGAAAGCAGTCTTCAAAAGTGCCAAGGTCATAAGAAGGGACATCGCTGAAGTTCGAAAGCAGCCGTGGAAATTTCAAGGTTCCCTGTTAGATGAAAATCAAGTTCCCAAATCGCTGGAGGCATTCATCCGCTGTATCCTAAAAGGGCCAATGTTAACACTTGAGTCAACACAAAGAGAGCATAGCATTCAACTAGTAACACGGAACATAGGACAGACTATAATGTTTGCATACAAGTCTGATCGTCAGATGTCCTACATGCCAAAGCAGACACAACTCATCCTACATGTCTTGAGCGCTTCCCAAATTGTTACACGTGTACATATCATGTCTCCTGATACAGATGTGTTCATTCTTGCTCTACAAAAACTGCCGCTCTTAGGTGATGTATCTATGCTCGTTGGCACAGGTACGAGAAGGTGCTTGGTGAATTTGCAACCTATATATGAATCCCTTGATGCCTGGTGTTGGCATAGTGGTTAGGGCAGCGGCTTGGGATCCAAAAGCTCCTGAGTTCAAGCCCTGTTGGGCCACTGAATTAATACACCAGGGGGTTGCCTCAGCCTGTCATCCTTCCGAGGTCGGCAAAATGAGTACCAGTGTACTGGGCCCGGTGTATACCCCGGTTAAAATAGGTGTACCATATCCCTGTGTTGTAAGAGGCGACCAGGGTTGTGTCAGGAAGGGCATCCGGTGTAAAACCTGTGCCAAATCACTATGCGGATCATACGGATGATCTGCTGTGGCGACCCTGAACGGGAGCAGCCGAAAGAAGAAGAAGAAGATATGAATCCCTTGATGCGAATCATGCTGCTGGTCTCATTGGATTTCATGCTTTCACTGGCAGTGATACTGTTGTGGGGCTGGGTATCGGTGGCGAGCACGACCGCTAGAGGGAGCAGTAAAGTCGGCTCCACCGAACACACCGGAATTTAGGTTGTGACCCTCGGATAAGTACGAAAGGCACGGTCCTTTACAGGACCATGAATCACCAATAATTCGACCGCGTGGGGTAGGGTTAATTGCCAAACTTCAATATACCTAATTACCCACGCGGCAAAGCTACCGGGGAATTCACACCCTCAACAAACCTCGAGCGGGACGAGCCGTTACCGTGTGTAACCCGAGCGTATGGTTACCAAGGCCCGTCGGTCCAAATTAACAATTTACTGCCTTGCTATTCCTCAACATGCACCGTGCTAAGCCAATAAAAGAAATGACAGGGAACGAGCTGGGACATTGAACAATAGGGAAATATATTACAATAATAATCGGGGCGGGAAGCACGTAAGGGCAAAGTTATCCGAATATCAGGCAGGCATGTACAAGGCACTTATGCGTTTCTACTTAAAAGATGGGCCCACACTCAGACACACACCCAAAAGAAACGGACCCCATCGGGTCTTTATTGAAGGCTTCCAGCTCGAGGAAAGGTGAGCTGGAGGCCAGAGCCTGTGCTTGGACCTGTCCGCCTATTGCGGTCTTCGACGATCTGGCTCAGTGGCGGGACTCAAACCCACAGCTTTCACGTGACATCAAGGGCGAAGGCACCAGGAGTGGAGCGGCAGACGCCAGCACGATCGACAAAAACAAGCGAGGAGGTGGCGAGGAAGGTGAAGCAAATGATTCTCCCCAGGCTCCGACACACAACCAGGCTCCGACGCCCACACGAACACGAACCCGAATCAGAACAACCCTCCAAAGGGAGCCTGGTCTTTTATCCGCTCCCTGATCGGGGCGGAGCCTCGGTGTCAGATGCTCTGTGCACACTTGGTTGGACAGGGATCAGGTGTGTTGACGCGCTGTTCGCTCCTGATTGGACAGCAAGGGGAGCCTGGTAAAGCGCTAATTCAGTGGAGGAGTCATGAATGGGAACGCGCCAGTTCAATGGAGGAGCTGTGAATGGGAACGTGCTGTAAAGCGCCAGTGCAGTGGAGGAGTTGTTGGTTTGTCGGATCTAAAGATTTAAAGACCTGACTTTAAAACAACTTCGCAGCGCACGTGCACTTAATTACCCATTCAACAAGGTACGGGACCCGAACTAGAAACACATACTTACCGATATAACTGATCTTTAAGGACTCTGGCTGTTGTGTGCGATGGGTTCCACATTCGTAACAATACCACTGGATGGATCGCAGGCAAAGGCAAGCAAACATGCTGGAAACAATTCAAAAAGCAAATGGAAACATACACCAGGCATTTGCTCAGCTGGGACAAACAGCTTATCCATCCACTGAAGTGATGGACAGTCTACAAGAGTTTGTGTGCCTATTGTTCACTCCAAGACTCGGTATCAAAACAGTCGGAGAGCTACGATGGCACTTGTTCAAGAAAAATCAAGCGGAGGCTGAGAAACTGCCCTCAACAAAGGCATCTCTGAAGAAGCACATTTTCAGGGCTCATTACCAAGCTCTGGTTTCGTTACTGGCAGACACCCCAAATCTGGACTTACCTTCGCCAATTAATTATGGATGGAATGATGGAAATAATCAGAATGTCCCAAGAGTCTCTGACTTCCCACCAGCTCCGACAGCTGTTATAGAGCTTGTAAAGTGCGGCTGTGGCAAGAGCCGATGTGCCAGTGTATCCTGCTCTTGCAAAAAGCATTCTTTGGCCTGCACTGAGTTATGCGCTTGTGACTCGATCGTTGACAAATGTGAAAACGCCAATGACAGACTCAGAGGAAATGATCATGAGGACAGCATGGATGAAGATTACTTTTCTGACACTGCATTACTAGGAACTTGATAGTTTTTATTTCAACAAATATTTTGACCTATTCATTACAGTTGACTACTTAAGTGTATACCATAGAACAGATATACTTTTATGTGAACCACTAAACATACCATAAAGCATAAACGATACATTTCTCTAATTGATTGACTTTTAAATAAGAACATTTACATCTGGATATATGCTCTGTTATGGTTGTTTTTGCCAGGGAAATTGGCATAGATACCTGTGGACAATAAAAAATCAGTGTATATATATATATGATATATTTGTGTTACAAATATCCAGACCTTTAATATGATATGCTACATGCTTTGCTTTATAACAATATTTGAAACTGGTAGTTGCAACCAAAACAGCGATAATGGTATTTTAGGGGGCCACATTAAAAGCCACCAAAATGTACCCAAAATGCAAAACCAAAATTGGCACCATGATTTTTCTGATTCTCAATGCATCTGTCTGCAATAAAATTCATGGTGCAAAAAAATATCATCCAGTGCCCACAGTATTGGAGTTTCATACATATGCTTCTACACTACATGGGCCAAGCAGTTAAATTGGAGTAACCAAATAGCTGTGATTCACTGTCGCATCCAGTAATGCAGTGAAATCTGATTGTTTCTGTTTGTGGAATAATAAGTTTGCAACGGATGTCATGTACAGGAATGAATGTTGGAGATTTCGCAGTGCCAGCCTTCATCGATCCACAGATATGGACATGGCATTTTAATCAAAATTTGCCAACAACAGCAACAGAACATCAGTGTCACGCACTGACACAACAGTTGATGCTACATCAGCATGCAGACAATGGAGAATGAGTCGCATGTCAGCTTCCTCACGGTCAGATTGTGGTGACGTGAGATTTAATGCTGGATTAGATGACCACAGTTGTGGGTTCTTCAAAAAGGCCTGGTAAAGTATGCTACAAGACCGACATGTTTGGGTGTCAGATATCTGTCGACACTAACTGTGTACATGAGATCTTGTACAACACCGAGAATCCGTACTTGTTCACGTTTCCCTTCCCTTTGTGTGGCATTTGTGTCTGAATCATCCTCGATCTCTTCTTCGCGTTGCTGCCCACCTGTAATTAGATTGAGAAACATGTACAGGCTGTTGACTACACGTTGCATGGTCCTTTCCTCTTTTACGCTTCGGTGTTCATTTTTAACTTTGATTTGTGACAGGATGTCACTTCTTAAGCGCACTACAACATTGAACCATTGACAGAAATGAATCTTTCTTGTGATGCTGTTATTCTGAAATAGTCAGCTCTGCTTGTTCATTTATTTTCACAGCAGACTTGGAGACATGCCAAAATTGTGTGAGTACAAGGACAGTGCGAGGCTCTGTTCCGAGTCGAACCACGGAGTTCACAAACTTCATAGAAACCATTCACCATCTCAACCAGTTTATCCTTGAGAGTTACTACACGGCTTTTAAATAATGATAGGATTTCTATCTTTTGTTTCTTGAGCTTCTGACCTGTAACGACCTAACACCTCTGTTAACTCCACAATTCCACCATGCTCTGCAGAATTGCTCCAACTCTTGGAAAAGCCACACCATTGCCATATCTGTATTTGTAGCTGTTTCTTTTGTCTTTTGTGTTCTGTGTTTAAATTTCATGAAACAGCTCAAGTGATATTTCCCATCAGCAGCACAAAAATCACTTGCACATGCAAGCCGGACCCTCATTACGTGGTTGTACATAGCAGCTGCAAGTATTGCATCACTCACTTGCATTTCCTGTGTGTCATGAATTTTCCCTTTTGTGTTTTCTTGGCAAAATATGCAGTGATTCCCTTTAACAGGTTGTGACTTGCTGCGTAACTGTCCCTGTGGTGTTGAGGTTGAAGTCGATGAACTGGTTGTGGAACAAACTTTGTATTGCTGTGTTTTGTCATCAAGTGTCTTCAATCTATCGTTTTTTTTTTTCTCCCTGCTTGTGTATGATGAACGACAGTTCTTATGCCAGCTAATTGACAGCATAGCAGTGGTCAATTCGGCCTGATGATGTTTGTGAGAAAATATGGTTAAGCCTTTCAGTAGCTCTCTGGAAATTGTCGTTCCGTTACTTGTTCCGAACCTGTTGGACATCGTCGATTGTCTTCAATGCTGTTGGTGTTGATGTTGTAAAGTTTTGGTTCTTGTCCTCTTTGCATATCATACATTGCTGCAAGTCAACTTATGGTGCACCTCTCTTTTGAGTATAATTGGTTGAGTTTTCCATGTTGATGAGTTTAAATATCCTGCGAAATTTGTTCCTGAAGACCTTGGAAATTGTTACATGGTTGTTCTAACCAAAACTTAACTGAAGGATAGATATCTCTATACTTGTCACGAATGTCAAAACTTATTGCAGTGTCCTATTACAGGAATTCAAAATACCTGAATTGCTTATGCATGAGCTGTAAAGGATGAAACCTTGATGAATCTGAAATGAACATTATTCAGGTTAGTAAGAAATTTAAAAATTTGATATTGATCAAAAAAAGGTTGAAAAAAAAATCAGATCACCTAAATAAATGTCTGCTTCCTGAAGGGTTTGTGTAATCCCAAAATGGTGCAAATGTGCATATGATTGTGTACTAGCACAGAGTACCTGCCCGACAGGCGATCTTGTTCCAAACATGAAACATGTTCTTGTGACGCATACCTTTATTTGGGCGGTGTATCGGCAACTGACAGCTCTATATAGGCACCCCCCCCCCCCCCCGGGTGATGTTCATGAAGGAAAAACATACCTACTGCTTGGAATTCAAAACCCCCAACTGCACTGGAAAACGGGACAGGAATACCGTACTGTTAATGGTGGAGACTTGTAATATTTCCTCCCTCCACCCCCACCCCCAAGACTACCGGCAAAGATAAAATCACCCCTAAACATTAATTGAGTCCTGCTGATTCTATGTAACTAGTTTGGATGTAATCGGCCCACAACTATCAAAGGAGTAGCACAACGAACAAACAAACACTGGTCCGTGAATTGTAGTCAGGATAAGGGAAGAAAGGGGGGAAGTGATTGTGAGTTTAGCGTTCCATCTTTATTTACTTTCAACATTGTTCTTAACAAACAGAAACGGGAACAACGCAGGTATGCTAGGCCAAATGGCCAAAACAAACTCCCACACTCTTCGATCCCACTCTTCCCTTGAGGTGTTCAAAACAAACGTTCACCACCATCTCATATCTTCTCCCGTCCAAAATCCTGATCTTTACTCATTCAAATTTTCTGCTTTCCTTCCTGAAGGTCCCTGTAGTGTCCATCTTGTTTACCTTGTGTTCCCTGCCCCATCCCTCTCCCTTTCACAGATCTCATGTCTGTTCCCCATTGTTTTGTCCTTCCCTCTCCCACCCCTCTTGTCTCCTGCTCCCCTTGTTTTACTCGATATGTTAGCTCTCATACGAGCCTCGACATTGTGTCCAAAAACCCCTATTATGTTCAGGTTATTCTTTGTCCCATTTTGGGCCTTTTTTTTGCTCGACTGACACAATTTTAACCGTAGGTGCGACTACTCGTGCAAAAATTTTTTTAATGAAAATAATTACATCATCGGTCACGGGTGGCAGCCATGTTGGAAAAACTTTGGATGTCTTCCCTGGAACCTCTTGCTGGAAAAAATTGAAATGTGGTTCATTGTGAAGACCTCCACAAGGGGTATAAGTGGTGTTAACTGTGACATCATCGGTGTGGTATCCCGATGAAAATTCGACATGAAGAATGCTGCATCCCATCAGGATGAAAATTTCTGAAGTTCATCAAGGGAAAGATGTGAACACAAAATAAACTAGAACTGCCACTTTATAACTGCTGGCAGTGATGACCGGGTACCCAGACGTCCGGCTTCGATACAAATACCGCCGGATGAGCCCCCACACATTTCTCTACGACGCGGGATTCACAAGTTATGGAGCGAGGAACAGGCCACGTTCCATCAATTTATTTTGCACACAGTTGACCATTTTTCCTGGCCCCATCATCGGTGTCAATTGAATTTCTATTCCTGTAACTTCAAACACATGCAGGTGCAGCCAATTGAGCCTCCTGGGGAAAAAAACCCAAAAATCTAAGTTCTCAGATTCAAATAATTAAATAATTCTGGTTGTCAAACCAAGTGGCAGATCGGGTTGAAATTTTAAACCCATATTCCCCATGTCGGCTAGAATATAATTGTGAAGTTTCACATATATTGATGTAGCGGTTCCAGAGTAAATATTACTAAATATTTTTCCTTCAATCCAACATGGCTGCCAAACCATGTGGCCGATCGAGTTGAAATTGAAATCCTTCATTCCACATGACGGCTCCATCATAACTGTGAAGTTTCACATTTATTGATGCAGCGGTTCCAGAGTAAGCATTAATTACTATTTTTCCTTCAATCCAATATGGCTGCCAAACGATGTGTCGTACATCAAAAGGAGGGGAGAACTTTTTGTTCGTCATGGAGAGGTGGTCATACATGTAAAGTTTTGCCTCGATCTGTTCAGCCGTTTCAGAGAAGGAGACTTTTAAAGTTATTAATTTTCAATCCAATATGGCTGCCGTACCACGTGACCTATTACATCATCTATCTATAATTCCAGCAGTGTGTGTGTGTGTGTGTGTGTGTGTGTGTGTGTGTGTGTGTGTGTGTGTGTGTGTGTGTGTGTGTGTGTGTGTGTGTGTGTGTGTGTGTGTGTGTGTGTGTGTGTGTGTGACCACTGTTTCTCGACAACCTCTGGTCCGATCTAATTGAAACTTGCCAGGTATATTGCTGGGGACTTGAGGATGTGCCTTTTCAAGGTTTGATATTAATCGGATAAGTGCTTCCCAAGTTATGGCCATTTATTTACCAAACCAATGGCAAGACATGTTGTTGCGTGGGCGTGGCCGATGGGGAAGGGAAGCACAGCCACGTTCCCCATTACGGGTTACAACGTACTGGCTTCCGGAGAGTAATGACCGTGTATTCCAATAATTTCTCGATTTCTTATGCGCATTTATAGATAAACACAATGGCCCAAGTTATGATCGTTTTCATATTAGACGGTGTATAAATTTCGGGAACATCAGAGTGCTGGTATGCTCCGAACCAGGAAGTAAATTTTTTCTCTCTCTTCTCTCCTCTTTTTGTTTTTCCTTGCCACGACATTGCGAAAAGGTAAAATACGTTGGTGCTAATTGAATAATTTGGTATTAAAAATAAATTGCGAATAATCGTAACTGCGAATAATATCGAACTTCCGGGTCACGCACATACGGGCACGTGAAAGCGAAGAAATGGGCTGTGTGGTTTATTTATTATTATTATTATTATTATTATTATTTTTTTTTTTTACGGGCACGTACGAGTCTATCTATAATTCTAGCAATCTCTGTGTGTCTGTTTGTCTGCAACCACCGTTTCTCGACAACCACTGGTCCAATCTAATTGAAACTTGCCAGGTATATTGCTGGGGACCCGAGTATGTGCCTTTTCAAGGTTTGATATTAATCAGACGAGTGGTTCCCAAGTTATGGCCATTTATTTGCCAAACCAATGACAGGACACGTTGCTGCGTAGGCGTGGCCGTTGGGGAAGAGATCCTCAGCCGCGTTCCCCATTACGGGTTACAACGTACGGACTTCCAGATAGTGATGACTCACTGTATTCTCATAATTTCTCGATTTCTTATGCGCATTTATTGATAAACGCAATGCCCCAATCCAGTCGTCATTTACGAGAGCGAAGGAACGGCCTGTGTGGTTGTTTGAAAGTTATTATTACTAGTACGGGCCTGTAGGGGCGGGCCCGTAGGTGAGTGCCAGTATGTGCAGCCCTCTCTCGCCCCCTTTCTCTCGCCCCCCCCTCTCTCGCCCCCCTCTCTCCCCCCTAGTCTCGCCCTTCTTCTCTCCCTCCTCTTTTCTCACCCCTCTCTCTCTCTCGCCCCCACTCTCATCCCCCCCTCTCCCGTCCCCCTCTCTCGCAGATATTGGTCGACAGATAAATGGCCGTAACTTGGGAACCGCTCATCCGATTAACATCAAACCTAGAAAAGGCACATCTGCGGCCCCCCGGCAATATTCCTGGCAAGTTTCAATCAGATCGGACCGTCAATCGTGCAAAAAAAAAACAAACTTTAATTGTGACGTTATTCGTGACATCATAGCACCGTTTCTTGTCATTGGTCGACAGATAAATGGCTGTAACTTGGGAACCGCTCATCCGACTGACATCAAACCTCGAAAAGGCACATCTGCGGGGCCCCGGCAATATTCCTGGCAAGTTTCAATCAGATCGGACCGGCGGTCGTCGAGAAACGGCAGTCGCAGACAAACAGACAGACAGACACACACACAGAGATTGCTGGAATTATAGATAGATTATTATGTTTTGCACATACGGGCACGCGAGAGCGAAGGAACGGCTTGTGTGGTTGTTGTTTCTCGCACGCGGTTTGAAAGTTTTTTTATTTTAATTTTATTTTATTTTGCACGTACGGCCACGCATGTACGGGCACGCACTAGTAAATTTAAATTCTCCCTCTAATGGGGTAGTGGATCATGCTTGTTAAGTTTCAGGTTGATGGGACAAGGTGCGTTTTACTCTCCAAGATGGCCACCAAACCATGTGACCTGTGACATTTTTTTTTACCATATATGCAGACATTGTAGTCGATGATAGTTACACATTTTCGCTTTGATAGATTAAGTAGTTCCAGAGAAAACATTATTTAGTATTTTTCTTCAATCCAATATGGCTGCCAAACCATGTGACCTATCAAGAAATTAACAAACTTATATCCACTTACATTGAAGAATATGTGTGTAAAGTTTTTCCTTGATCTGACCAGCTGTTCTGGAGATGTTTTAGGGTTTTAGGGTAAATTCAATATGGCTGCCAAACCATGTGACCTATCGATTAGAAATTAACAAACTTGTGAAAGAATGTCTTGGGGAAAGTGTGTGAAGTTTTGCATCAATCTGTCCAGCCATTCTGGAGAAGAAGATTTCATAAATTTATTAATTTTCAATACAATATGGCTGACGAACCATCTGACCTGTGACATCGTAAATTTATATTCTGCCTCTAATGCGGTAGTGGAGCACGTGTGTGAAGTTTCGTGTGAATTGGTTGATATGCATTTTTCCATCCAAGATGGTTGCCAAACCATGTACCGGTTGTGTCGTCATTTTTATCATGTACTAGACGACCCGTGAACCCGTGAGGTTCCCGTTGTGACAGCGGTAGATGAAAAAAAAATCATTTCAAGAAAAAAAAAAGATATTTTCAGCGAACTATACCACTGAGGTTGTTTGCATTAATCAAATACTCCCGAAGAGTACTTGACTGAATCGGGAATTGATTTTTTAATAATTTTTTTTCTTTGCCCAATTTGAACAAAACTTGATACTGCACACCGCAGGAGAATGGTGAGTAAGGTGGGCCAAAAAAAATTGCGCGATCGTGTACCGTTTTGGCTGTATTTCGGGAACATACATACATACATACAAGATGAGAGTTTTAGTAAATTATAGATAGATGTAGCCATGCCGTTAGATGATAGCTGCAAAGTTTCACAATGATAGGTAAAATGGTTCCAGAGAAGACATTATTTAATATTTTTCTTAAATCCAACATGGCTTCCAAACCATGTGACCTATCAATTATTCATTAACAAACTTGTATTCCCTACCCACGGAGAATATATTTGTGAAGTTTCCCCTTGATCTGACCAGCCGTTCTGGAGAAGATGTTTGAAGGTTTTCGGGTAAATTCAATATGGCCGCCAAACCATGTGACCTATCAATAAGAAATTAACAAACTTGTCGAAGGATGTCATGGGGAATGTGTGTATAAAGTTTCGCCTCAATCTGTGTACCCGTTCTGGAGAAGAAGATTTAAAAAAAAAAAAATTTTTTTCAAAACGATTGCTGCCGAACCAAGTCACCGATGACGTCATAAGAATGTTATTTTTTTCTAGTGAATTGTGGATGATGTGCAAGAAATTTCAGATTTTTCCCATGCTGCGTTGTACTTGACGAATTTTCACCAGGATACCACTTCACCGATGACGGCACGAAAAATCACACGTATTCCCAATGGGGAGTTCTTTAAAATGCATCAAGGGAAAAATTTTTCCATTGCAAGGTTTCAGAGATCGAGGTCCAAATTTTTTAGGTTTTTTTCAAGATGGTGCTCATACCACGTGACCTATGATGTCATAATTATCAATTAGGTGTGCTATCAAAAAGTTCCATGCGATAGTGAAAATTTAGTGTCGATCGGACTTGCATTTCCCGAGAAAATGATTTTTAAAGCGAAAACGCCCGCAAATTGCCAGCGGAAAAAGAAAAATAATAAATAAACCGAAGAAAAACAATCCGTTACCCAGTCCATTCGACTGGGTACCCTAATTTTTATGATGTCATCTGTCATGTGGTTTGGCAGCCATGTATATATATGTATATATGTATATATATATATATATATATATATATATATATATATATATATATATATATATATATATATATATATATATATATATATATATTTTTTTTTTTAAAGGAAAAATTCTTCTTCTCCAGAACCGCTTTAGAGATTGAAGTGAAACTGCACACAAATGGTCAAATAGATATGCTGAACAAATTTTGATTACCATGACATCATAGGTCACATGGTCTGGCAGCCATCTTCGATTTACCCTAAAACCCCCGAAAATCTTCTTCTCCAGAACGGCTGAACAGATTGAGGGGAAACTTCACCGATATCTTCCACACGAGTTGGGGATACTAGGGTGATAAAGAATAATTGATGTCATGTGGTTCGGTGGCCATATTTTATTGAAGAAAAATATTAAATTGTGTTTTCTGTGGAACCGCTTATCCAATCGAAGTGACATTTGGCAAATATGATCGACACCATTGCTGCATACACTGTGAAAATGATGATGTCATTGGTCATGTCGTGTGGTAGCCATATTGAATAGAAAAACGAACCTTATCTGAGCAAGATGAAACTTCACACACGTGATCCTGTCATGTCTGCCCAGTCATGGGCAGACTGAAAATTTTCAATGCCATAGGTCACGTGGTGTGGCAGCCATGCTCTTTTGAAAACCAAAACTTTTAAACCTGTTTTCTCCGAAACAGCTAAATGCATCGATTATGAATCCCATCACATGACATTACATGGAGCAAGGGGAGTGCATCATAACTGCAAAATTTCTAATCGATAACTGCAATGGTTTCTGAAATATATTGTTGCGGTTGTGTAAATTCACAAAACATAATATAGGTTCCCCGGAGATCAGTTATTTCGATAAGTATGTGTTTCAGGTTAGAATCCCCACCGATGTGTAAAGGGATTTGTTTGTGTGCTGGGCTGTGAATCTTTGAGGTAGCCATTATTCTTTCTCTATCTTTTATTTTAAAACATTGCAAGACCATCATCTCCTCGCCAAACAACGCCATCGCCGCAAAACCGTCATCTCCTCGAAAAACAACACCACCAGGCGCCCCGGCGAACGGCCGCGGCACGAGCCGATTAGCATATTTGGATCACAGGAAGGCTTTCCTGAAACAAACCAGTGACGTTGAATATGGGGTTTCCAGCGAGGCTTTCGAGGGTGAGAGGTCGGAGGTGAAGAATGGGCAGAGCCCCGGCCTCAGGTGAGAGTTCAAAGGGCGGCTCTCCCAGACATAAAAGGGTGGAGCTCGGGCGAGGAGAAGCAGTCGCCAGGCGAGGAGAGCCAGTCGGGAGGAGAAGCAGAGACACCAGGGGTTTGAACCAGTGCAAATTGCGGCTTCGGAAGTCAGTGCCAGTCGGGAGGAGAAGCCCAAGTGCCAGCTGCGGTGGAATCCAGCGAGTCGTCGGAGTCCGGGCAAGGAGAGCCAGCGGCAGCAGCGGAGCTTGGTGGTCCGGGAAAACGACCCTGACAGTCGAGCAGCGTCGCTGAGGTTGTGGACAGGTCATTAAAGATCATCAACTCTAAAAGAGCCAAGGACCCGTTCACTCCTCCGAAAGCGTCGCCGGTCAGGCCCGACAAATGGCCGCGACAAGAGCCGGGCCACCGAGGGGAACTAAGCAGCCACTCAAGCCGCTCGCCCAGCTGCTCAAGCCGTCCGGCCGCTCAAGCGACTGGCGCGTTGCGACACGAGGGCCAAGCAGGGACACCAGGGGTCACCGACACAAAGACCTTGGAGCCGTCACAAGGGGCGGCCAGGTAACCTACTCGGCCTCTTGCGAGCCTTTGGTCATCCAGGCTCCGAGTCCGAATAAAGGCTCACGGGCCCGTTTCTTTTCTGGGTTTTGTATGAAAGTCTGTTTATGTGGCACCTTGTCTTGATAAGTAGAAATGATTTAAGTGCGTGCCTGTACATATTGAATAGACATTGGCTGTAGGCTTTGCTCGTGTCATGTCCCCTTCCCCCCATTGCTTGCTTGTTTAATAAATGCCCCATTGTTTGAATGTAAAACCGCTCGTTGCGTCCATTTCCTCCCATTGACTTCCACGGCGCGTTCAGGAACTTAGCAGGCTGTTAAAGCCAATAAAAGTGGTCATTTGGTCCGATGGAACTTGGTGATAACTGCTCGGGTCACGCACGGTCCGAGTACGGTAACGGCTCGCCCCGCTCAAGGTCCGTCGAGGTATAAATTCTCGGTACTTCTGTCTGTGTGGATAATTAGGTATAGCGAGATTCGGCGATTAACCCTGTACCGCGTGGACAGAATATTGGCAATTTATGGTGCGTTAAGGCACCTGTAGCAGGTTTCTGGGGTTGTCTGGAAGCTACGACTGCAATTCCGGTCATCGTCGGACACGCGACCGCGGTTGGGCCGTAAGCGGTCGTGCGTGGCAGTCGAACCGGCGGAATTCGAAACAATATATTTTTATTTATTTTCTGTGAAACCATTGTGGCTGCCAAACCACGTGACTGATGACGTCATTGTTAAATATAATATATACAGCAAGGGTAGTGCATCTTCACTGCAAAGTCCTGTATTGATCGGCTTTTCAGTTTCAGAGAAATAATTATTTTATCATATCCACAAAATCGTATCTTATTTTCTGCATAGAGGTGTGTGTGTGTGTGTGTGTGTGTGTGTGTGTGTGTGTGTGTGTGTGTGTGTGTGTGTGTGTGTGTGTGTGTGTGTGTGTGTGTGTGTGTGTGTGTCATTAGCCACGCCTTTCCTCGTCTTGGCAAACGTCACGAACACCGCCTTTTAGCGAGGCCATGCCTACCCAGAACCCAGCTTTACCTACCCATGCCAACATGCCTACCTCCAGCCACCCAGAAATGGCGGCCATATTTTTTTGCTTTACATGTGCTCAGTATGCTTATAGAGACCTTATTTATATTTGAAGACTGAACGAGTCTTTTATCATAAAATAAAGTTACCATTTTGAGGAAAGAAATGTTCATTTTGATTACACCACAAACAAAGTAATGCATGTTTTGTGTGCAACAATCGTGGCAGCGATCTAATATACACCACCCAATGAAGGTATGTTAATTCTCTTATTATGCAAACAAAAGAAACTCTTCGTCTTTCATGAAAATACTTTACGTTTTTGCCCGACTTTTAAAAGCTTATCAACAAACTGGTGGATATGTAACGCACATGTTTAATGTGAAGTGAATAAACATTAACATCAGCTTGGTCGTGAAAGTTCAATATACACCGCCCAATGAAGGTCCGTTAATTCTCATGTTATGCAGAGGAAAGAAAATCGTGCTCTTTCATTGATAAAATTTTCCACAACCACACAGGCCGTTTCTTCGCTCTCGCGTGCCCGTACGTGGGTGGCGCGGAAGTTCGCATATTATTCGCAGTTACGATTATTCGCAATTTAGTTTTAATACCTAATCATTCAATAAGCGCCAACGTATTTTACCTTTTCGCAATGTCGTGACAAGGAAAAACAAAAAGAGAAGAGAAAAAAGAGAATTTTTTTTTACTTCCTGGTTCGGAGCATACCAGCACTCTGATGTTCCCGAAATGTATGCACCGTCTAATATGAAAACTATCATAACTTGGGCCATTGTGTTTATCTATAAATGCGCATAAGAAATCGAGAAATTATTAGAATACACGAAGTCATCACTCTCCGGAAGCCCGTACGTTGTAACCCGTAATGGGGAACGCGGCTGAGCTTCCCTTCCCCATTGGCCACGCCCACGCAACAACGTGTCTTGTCATTGGTTTGGTAAATAAATGGCCATAACTTGGGAAGCACTTGTCCGATTAATATCAAACCTTGAAAAGGCACATCGTCAGGTCCCCAGCAATATATCTGGCAAGTTTCAATTAGATTGGACCAGTGGTTGTCGAGAAACAGCGGTCACACACACACACACACACACACACACACACACACACACACACACACACACACACACACACACACACACACACACACACACACACACACACACACACACACACACACACACACACTGCTGGAATTATAGATTATTATTATTATTTGGGTTCCAAGGCTTCCAGGCTGGGAAACGTATTGTTTTTGTTCAAACTACCAAAACGCCGAAGGCCGTCAAGACCAATGAAGATTTGGTCCAATGGACCAACGGGCCCCCAAGTAAATCAAAAGGGGTGGTTTTTAACACGATAGTAAATTAGTGATGTTTCATCTAAAATATTTGGTGCAGCTTTGGTCATCACATCTGAGGAAGGATACAACTGCTAGAGAGAGGGATCAGCGAAGGGTTACTAGATTGATTCCAGGCCGAGCTAGGCTCAGTTGCAAATGGATGAAAAGGACAGCTAAGTCATGAGCGGATGAAAGGGACAGGATGTTGTATGTTAGAGAGGATGTAATTATGAGGCCATATGATGGAGATACGAGTAGATATGATAACTTAAGCGTATTGAAGAGAAGAGTTAAGGCAAGAGTCTTTCACTCAGAGAGTAGCTCATGCATGGAATGGTTTCCCTGGAAAGCTGATATGGGATTTTGATGTGTACCTGGATGCATTGCGGACATAGGGAGCTGGGGATATTGGCTTGTGTGTGGATGGGTGACCATCCATTGTCCACAGACAATGATTGTCCACAGCAACACAGACATGATTGTCCAAATGCCTTGCTCCTGCACCAAAGTTCCTTTGTGTATCCTTGTGTAACTCCAGATGAGACCTCATGAATGGAAGGCTCTGGGTGTGAATCACCAGGACAGCAGTTTGTAGTCGGGCCGAGAATCAAATCCACATGACACATCAATATACCATGAATACATTTTCACTTGCTTCAGTGAAACAAAGCAGGAAAGATGTTTTTATTCAGAAATGTCAATGAAAGTTTTGTTTAAATTGATTGTTTTTCTTCAGATTTTGTGGTGAAAGTGGAGGTGAAGTCAGAGATTGTCGACGATTCGTTCTCTGCGGACAAAGGTCTGAACCATAAAATTCTGCTCCTTATAATTTGTGATTAATCTACATACAGGGTGTTCCAAAAAGACCTGGACAACTTTGGCTGTTAATATATTTAGTTCCACAAATGATACAATGATTTAGAAACTGATAAAGTTTTCTTTATTTTCAGGTCTGGTGGTTTAATGAAAAAGAAAATGGAGACTCCATAGGGCATAGGAGAAATCTCAGTACGTCGAATGGTTCATCGATACGAAATCTGGCAAGCAAGTTCAGCGAAATTTCCGTTCAAGGTAGAGAAGGAATTTGCCATCGTGGTCTCATATCAGAGGGTGGTACAAGAGGCCTAATATAAGGAGACTGGAAGTGGTCAGAAACAGAAAAGTACTGGTCGACCAAGCAAGTGCAGCAGACATTGAATGAGTGCATGAATCATTTCAACAAAGTCCCAGAAAATCAATTTGATGCGCATCCTTAGAACTGGGATGACCAACCACCACTCACTGACACACAGGATTTTGGATTTTGCAAGACTGAAGCTTTATACGTATAATGTGCAGATTCTGCAGGAACTTAAACCAAATGACGTACCCAAACAAGGTGTTTACCTTGGAAATGCTCAGGTGCATAGAGGATGAGTTCCTTAGAAATGCTCAGTTACCAACCGTCTGGTCCCAACATGGCAAGAACTTGTGTACTGCCTCGATGTCCTGCGCACAACAAAATGAACCCGCATTGAAGTGTATTGATGGTGTACACAAAACTTTATGAGTTTCTGTGTCATATAAACCAAAGGGTATCGTGGTATCATTTGTGGCCTAAATTAATAAATGTCAGTCTGTTAATCTCCTCCCCCCCCCCTTTTTTTGGATACCATGTCAAGGCTCATGTAAGAGCTAATACCCAGAACCATATAACAAGGGAGGCAGGAGAGGGAAGCACAAAATGGTGAGGAACAAATGATGGGAGATCTGTGGAAGGGAGAGGGATGGGGGCAGGGTACACAGGGTAAAGAAGATAATACTACAGAGACTTTCATGAAGGAAAATAGGGAATTTCAAGGAGGTGGGTTTGGGATGGATTTATGGGGGTGTTAAATATCAAGTTTTTTGGATGGGGGAAGATATGAGATGGTGGGAAACAGCTGTTTTGAAGACCTAGAGGGAGGAGTGGGATTGAAAAGAGTGTTCGAGTTAGTTGCAGATGTGGGAAAAAAGAGGAATGAAAGGGTGAAGGTGAACAGTGATTCTTGATTTTGGCAGTTTCAACAGAAGGGGGCTTGAGTGCCTTGAGGAAATATCAGGGGGATAGATCACAGAGTGGGGGGCAAGGCCGGAAAGGAGGCTGGAAGACAGAAAGACCACCAACCTAGCTCCGGTGAGAGTGAGACCCAAAGACTCAGCTTCATCGTGGGAAATACAAATGATCCTAAAAGCCTTGGTTTCCACAGTGTGAAGTCGAGTTAGGTGTGAGGCAGGAGCACCACCCCAGAGAGGGGAGCAGTACTCCATCAGACTGCGGATGAAAGCCTTGTAAGTGATTAGAAGCTCACGTGCCATGGAAAGCATTTTTCACATCACGTCTCTAAGCCCCCCCCCCCAACGAGAACGACACTTCACAAAAAAATTGTTGTACTCTGCGGGAGGGGGGAGCGAGCTGTTAGGGACCATGGGTTGTATTTGCTCGTTCTAAATATATAAACAACCCAAGTTGAACAGGTCTTTTTGGAACACCTTTGATATTTTTATATATTTATATATATTACATACATATATACGAAATGTTTGTTTGGTTGCTCTTCGTTTGTTTGTGACCACTGCTTTGAGCTCCCAAGGTTAATCACGACAAAACTTTTTATGATTAGATTTTTTTACCACGTTGCATCTACATCGGGATTTTAAAGTGTCATGAGGTAATTTGGCCTGTTATTGCCGTGCTGCATTCCCGAGTTAATTCGTTATTCTAGCTTCACTCCTTTATATTCTGTAGACCTTTCAGATGCTTTAGACCCCTTCACACATGTAGACCCTTTGGGGACTTTTTAGACCCCTTTTGCTCTTTCACTCTTGGACACCTTGGTTTGGTTTGGTTTGGTATATGTCATGCTTCAAGTTCTCCAGTCGGGGAGCCAAAATGCAAAAAGTGGCCTCATTAAGGAGTTATCCTTCTTGGTCGGCTTGAAAATGTTCATTGCTATTAGATGTTAGGTACATATGTGAGGGACCTCACCAGGGTGGATGTAAATTCTGGAAGTGGTGCAATTTTCTTTTATTCTCTTTGAAACTTGACCTTTGACATTTGCACTTTTTCAAACAGAGATGTGTGCTATTGAATACATCCTGATTTCTGTTTATTTTGTTCATTTTAACATTCTAACTTTAACATTCGAACATTAAAATGTGTGCATAAGGTAATGTGTCATTCACTGAAGCTTAATTTATCAAGCAAACTCTGAATTTACAGATGTCAAAAAATTTTTGTTTGTTTTTGAATGTGTTTTTGAATGGATTTAATCCTACCAAAAAATAACTAAATATATAAAACGTAAAGCATTTTATTATTTTTTAAAACGATAATTACATCAATATTTCCACATATGTGGTGGACTGAACCAAAAGGCAGAATTGAGGATGGAGGGGTGGAATGTACCATAAGCCAAAGTTAATAACATAGATGGATTTAATCCATACCAAAATAAAAAACATGAAGCATTTATTACTTTAAAAAAATTCCAGGAGCAAGGAAAAAAAGTAAAAAAAATTTTAATGTAAAAATAGAGGGATTAAATAAAAAAAAACAACCAAACAAGGGAGGAATGACGCTACATTACAATACTACCATACGCCACAATCCTCTTATGGATTACCATCATGATCTCTTTTGACGTTCCATCACAATAGCACAACAAAGGTAAAACGTCAAAAGATGTCATGATGCTAATGCGTGAGAGGATTGTGTTTAGAAACCCCTTTAACTTGTTTAATAGGCCAACATTTCATGAGAGCAATTTATGCAGATAGTCTGTATGTACTTTCCATGATAAATTATGATCAATGAACAATCCAAGAAGTTTAGTCGAATCATCTCTGTCTAGGACTCCAGGTGAATATTGTTACTACTAATATGTCCAGGAATCTCTGTAATTGAATTGCTAAATAGCATTTAATTACTTTTATCTATATTCAGAGCAAGTTTGTTTGCCCGTATACAATCATTAACAAGCTTTAACTCGATGTTTACTGCATTGAGAAGGATATGGGGGTCTCGGTGTGATAGGAAAATATTTGAATAGTCAGCGAATAATTATAAATAGGTTCACACACACACTATTTATTTATTTTTTAGGTTCTCCAATGAGTACCAGCAGAAATGGTTTGGTACTCACTAAAACAATTTTTGTCAGCTTCGAGCATGCTTGTTTGCTTTCCCAAGCACCACCCTGATTTTTAAAGCGCCTCTCAGCTTCGTATGCATCTTAGTCCTCTGTAAGTGCTTTTTAAAAAATGTCTGCTCCAGATGAGACACTCACAAGCTGCTCTGTTTAAAAAATAAAAATAAAAATTATTTAATTTTTAGCAGCGTCTCGCTACGCGAGACGCTGCTGCACTAAGACAGCTCGGAGTTGTTGTTGTTGTTCTTCTTGTGAAGACAAAACCTTTATATTAGGACTCGGCTCTTTTATATACAGTATCCAGATCTCCTTAAATACTAAACACTTGTACACATCCTCGCATTGAGGGTGCCTTTTGAGAGCGTCTATCATGAACCTTTAAATATATTCGGACATTTGCTTTAAAGTTTCGAAAAGTTCACGTTACTATTTAAAGATTATTCCATTTAATGTATTGTAATTTCGTAAATACAATATTTATTTCGTAAATACACGATATTTCGTAAATACGTAAATACACTATGACGGGTCTCACTATCGGCTTAATCGATGCACGTGACGAAATATCGGAAGTTGTTGTTTTTTTGTTTTTTTTTAATCCGACAAAACCTTTAGGACGCTGCTCTTGGACACATTTGTCCTTGTTTTGTTCCGGTGCTCCTGAACCTCCTTTTCTTGCTCTTCGCTCGTGTGTTCTCCTTGGATCTGTTTTTTTTTTAAATCTTACAAACTACAAGTTATAATATAACTTTAATGTTATATAAATAAATATATATATATATATATATTAGTTGTATTTTCTGAATGTCTGTCTGTCCATTGATGGAATCGGCTGCACCTGCCAACCCCCACCTGTTAACCCCATTATATTGCATACCGTTGGAATCCTCTTGCCCATCCGCACAAAGCGCAGGTACCTCTGTTGGTATTGGTATAATCTTTCATATATTGAGATACTGATATTGGAAATTTGAAGAAATTACCGGTATCCTGAAAAATTTGCAATGAAAAAAAAATCGGTATATTCACAAAAAATCTGTGTATTACCAACAAGTCTAAGAAAGGTGTTTACGATCGTTAAATACATGATATCATTTCAATATCAGAAAAAATATAACTCCAACTTCTTTACTTGTTAAAGAAGCTGCAAAAGACAACTTTGAAGTTCCCTACGATCTGATAACTTACATTGAAATCAGTGTCCAGGACTACAGTCATGGTCATTCCTGCCTTCGTGCCTTGCATTGCATACATCCTGCACTTGCTGCCGTCATAATTGACAAATCACACAGTGTCCATGCTTGTGGCATTATCAATGACCAATGGTAATCTGTCTGCTAATCTAAGCTTAAATGCAAAGTAAATCTACTCTTGCACTTTATGTGAAGGAGCTCATTATTTGTAAAAAAAAAAATAAAAAAATGTTATCTTGAACTAAATTCAGAACTATTTATACAAGCTTGTTCATAATATTATGTATGTTATCAATAAATAAGGTTTATATACTGATCTCGATTAAATATTTGTCTGACTTGATTATTAAATCAAGTGACTGCAATAAGTATTGCAACTTGAGAAATTGTGTTTTGTTTTTCTTCTTTGGATAAGTGCTCAGTGCAATTGATGTTGCCCATGTGTTTTATCCCCTCTTATGCAATGTTAAAATAAATATATTATTGAATACTGTATTTTTTTTTGATGAGTTTCACTATTTATAGATATCTATCTTCAAAAAATAATAATAATAAAGAAGTGGCTCTAGCACAGCTGGGTTTTAGTGAAAAATATTTCATTTACCTTTACGGTTTGAGTTTGAAACATACTCCGAGGAAAGTTAGAGAGCAAGAGAAAGTACGAGGTATTGGCAACCTCTTTTGGTCGCTTAAAGGTAATTATTAATGTTTAAAATAAAGTTTATAAATGTTTCCTCGTCTATTCTTGCTCACCTATATCCTCCACATTGGAACCCATGAAATAATGTCATTATAACAAATATGACAATACTTTCAATGTTGAAGCATTAGAATTTCCAATGAATTTGAAGGATACCCCAAAATTTGAGAAAACAAATAATCTATCTGTCAACATATTTATGAACGAAGGAGGAAAAAATGTTAAAATTATTAAAGGGACAAATAACTGTAAAAATGATGAAACACTCATTGACCTTCGTTACCTCAATTCAGGAGAAAATTCACATGCTTCCACCAAATATTTTTTAAAGACAATTTACATCACAAAAAAAAAATTGGAAATATCAAACATTAATCTGTAAAAGATGCCTCAACTTCTTTCACACAATGTGTTTTTTTACAACGACATTCAAGAGATTGCTCGAACTATGAATCAGCAGAAATCAAGATTCCAAAAGAAGCAGACTCGATATTAGAATTCAAAGATTTAAATAAAACCAAGAAACCTCCATTCCTGATTTATGCTGACTTTGAAGCCATTCTCAAAAAGATAGTTTTGTCCAAATCGAAATATATTTTACAACAAATCTGACCAAAAACGTATTCCTTGTGGTTTCATTTATTATGTCTAATAAATTGTTGGAGACCAATATAATAAATTGAAATTATACGGAAGAGAAGATGCCCTCCGAGGGTTTGCAAAATGATTGCAAAAATATGTTGTTCAACTAACAGAAGTAATCGTGAAAACATATGAACCAATGACATTCACTCAAGATGAGGAAGAGGAGTTCAAAAATCTGAACGTTTGTCATATTTGTTCAGATGTAGCTGAGTCTATGGGCTTATCACATTCCCATTGCAGACAGGTCAGTTGTTTCTCTCCATCTTCTTCCTCCTCCTCCTTTCTGGCCTTGTACCCTCTGCCCTCTCCATTCTTTCCTCCCTCACCCCTCCAGGTTACTGGAGGGCGCACATGGTCCATCACCAACCCCCTCCTCGTAAAACTCCCAAAATCCAAAACCACTGCTCACCTTCACTCATTTGTTCCTCTCTCCCCCCCCCACCCCCTCCAACTGTGGAACGAACTTCCACATTCTCTTCAATGTCATTGTTCCCTCCAAGTCTTCAAGACAGCTGTTCAACACCATCTAAGATCATCCCACATCCAAAACCATAATCTTTACAACACCCGTTAAACCGCCCCCCTCTCAAATTTTGTGAATTCCCAAATTCCCTCTCAAACATCCCTTCCAAAACTTTTGCTTTTGTATATATCTTGTCCACCCCTTGCCTTCTCTCTGACCCCTTATCATTACCCGCATCCCTTGTTTGTCTGTCTTCATCTATTTACTATCTTGGGCCTGTTGTTGGCATTTCCCCTTCTCCTTCTGCTGTTACTTTTGTTATATTGCGTCCTGATCCATTCTGTGTTCTAGCTCTTCCTCGAGCCTCGACTCTGTATACAAACCAAAAAAAAAAATTCATTTGTGATTGTCGCCTTCAGTTCATCCAAAGAATGTGGTTTTGTTGAATAGTCCAAATGGGGACAGGTCAGGCAAACGAGGTGGCCAAGCAATTGGTCCACATCTACCAATCCACTTCTCTGAAAGAAATTGTTCAAAAACGGTCGCACATTCGAAGCATAGTAGCAGGGTTCCGAGTCTTTCCAGTGCAAGGTGATATGTGAAATATTTAATTGTCACAGTTCGGGAACCAAATGCGGTAATTGTGGTAGTTGACTTCACCACTGATGTATAAATTGCCTCATCAGAAAATGTCAACTTGTCAAAAATCCAGGGGAATTGTGGATTTAACAGCAGTTACAACATCAATAACGAGAGTTCACAGAACATGATATCTCATGCAGTGTTCAAGTATCCATTTCAATTTTAATAAAACAATGATTTCAAAGATTTTTTTTTTTAATCCAGAAGTTTAGCACTACTGAAGCAGTGTAAACCACCAACCACCCTAATCCACTGTAATAAGATAACATTGAGTCACAGTTTAAGAGATGGAGGCTTTATCCTTGATCACCTTAGAATGCAGCATCAATCGGCATCCTCTTATACACACTGACACTGCACCCTTTCACATGCCACGTTTACTTCCCAGGGGCTGTGCTTGACAGCTCCTATTACATGCACCACCCGTAGAACACATTCCAACTCCTGCAAAACCAGAGGTTCTTGGAAATATTATGAAGGCGATTTGTGTTGTCGTGTTCAAGTGCATAATTCGATTTTTAAAAGAGGTTTAAAATCTTCTTTATAGTCTTGACTTGTTATACATGTTCTGATTCATGTTCAAAATATAACATTCAATTTTTAAACAAGTTGTTTCTCAATCATAAATTGAGATGGATGGACGGACATGAACCATTTGCTTACCTCCGGTTTTCGCTTCACGCGCACAGGGTAAATACACATCGAGAGGGAGTGAATTAAATGTACAAAGCATGTTTAATGACTGCCTTTTACGGTTGTTCCTTTGGATTAATGAGACGCATCAAGCTAAAGTTTGCAAAGACCATTTTACCCTCCCATACTGCTATGAAATGGTTTTTAAAACTAAAATGTAATTTTAATTTACTCTGGCTAATTAAAGGATGAAAAGTTAAACCGATCATTATAAGCCATTGAACACACGAGATGTGTTCAAGATCTTTGAGAATTGCTGCATAACTCTGCTGCATTCTGACCACGAGTTTGATGGCATTAACACTCGAGTACAATTTTGTATGCATTCCTGCATAACAACCTATTCATTCCAAGTCTTGTTTTGCACACTATTGTGAAATATAAATTCTAATGACTTGTTCATGTCATGCCGACCTCGACACAAGCTGGGTATGTTTCTGGTAATCTGATAATATACCATCAAATGTGAATTTGCTAAAATTGACTTTTCAATCACTCACTCTTGGATTTTTGATATTCGGCAGCAATGCCACAAAAAGTGCAACAGTGCTCTTCCTATCTGAGATAATTCTGTGACAGACATTTTATCTTTGACCTCCTCTGATTTAGAATTTTATCCTCCACCCAATCAACCCACTACGCTTCTCATCTCTTACCAGGGTGAAAATGTTTATTGGCCTCCGATGGACTTGGTCCGAAACGGGGGCTTATGGATTTGATCTCGATTTTCGTGTGCGTCCGTAACCATATCTCGGACGTGTATGGACTGATTTTATTCGTACTTGGCACAAAGACAACACATGATGGTATACATCAGGTCCAAAATGGCCGACTGGCGGCTATTTTATTTCTAAAAAAATAAAAAAGTGTCGAACACGTCCTCAACCATTTCTTGGACAGGCATGTACCAATGTTGTTCAAACTTCAAACTTTCAAGATCAGATCCAAGATGCCCGACTGCCGGACATCTTTTTTACTTAAATGTGCCCCCAACCATTTCTCAGACATGCATGGTCTGATTTTGTTCATACTTGGCACAAGCACAGTGCATGATGGTGTGCACGTGCCCTGCACTTCATTTTGCAATCTGATCAAAGATGGCCGACTGGTAGACTGGCCATTTTGGTTGTACAGAAATATGGGCTAGCCCTTTACCTTCGGACAGCAAAATTACTAAAACAATGGGGGCTATTTCATTTTCTGTCTTTTTTTACTTGTTCAGATCTAGTTTATAATTAACACGCAGGGAGGCAATCATATTGAATTGTGTTGATCATGACTTGACTAATAGTATCCAGAAAGATTGCATGACTCAGGCTTAGGCTGTTTGTGTGGGTCATGCTGAGTAACTGAATTGCTTATTTCACAAGGTGTTATATTCTGTATTTTTTGGAATGCTTAACATGAAACTTCCCCCTTAAGAAAACTTACACAAAAGGCCAATATTTGATCTAATTCCAGAAAAAACTTCATGAAGATACATTAACACTATATTTTGGAATTGTCTTTACAGAGAAACAATTGAAGTCTGTGTCATGTTCCAAGTGTTCACAGTTGTTCTACACGGATGCTTCCATCATCGAGGATACGACACAGCCATTGTGTCGGGACAATGACAAGTTTGACAGCGTGTCTAACTATTGTAAAAGTTGTATGAACACACCAAATCAGAACCATCGGAGTAAGCGGCCACACAAGTGTTCTGCATGTAATGAAGTATTTACATCCTTATCATCTTTACAAACACATCAAATTATTCACACAGGTGAGAAGTCTTACAAGTGTCCAGTGTGTAATAAAGCATTTTATCGTTTATCTTCATGGAAAGATCATGAAAAGGTACATGTGGCAGAGAAACCCTACAAGTGTTTGGTTTGCAGCAATGTATTTGCTAAAAAAAATTTGTTGAAGAGTCATCAATGGATACACACTGAACGAGAGAAGTCCCACACGTGTTCCATATGCAACCAGACGTTTGCTAGTTCGTCAAAACTATTTGGACATCAGAGAATACATACCGGAGAGAAGCCATGCAAGTGTTTTGTGTGCAACAAGGCATTTGCATTTTTATCAGAATTGAAAATACATCAAAGGAGACACACTGGAGAAAAGCCATACAAGTGTTCTGCCTGTAACAAGGCGTTTGCTCGTTCATCACATTTATATCAACATCAAAAGATACACACCGGAGAGAAACCCTACAAGTGCTCCGTATGCTCAAAGTTTTTTGCTTTTTCATCAAATTTATGTCGACATAAAAAAATACATACCAGAGACAACGTCCAAGTGTACTATGTGTAACAAGGAATTTGATCATCCATCAACTTTATCTCAACATCTAAATACATACAAGAGAGACAATGAACAAGGACATGGCTACAATCTGATATGCAACAGAAAAATAGGACCACTTGTCCTGAAGCTCGCCTGGATTAGGAGCAAGAGTCACACATACCACCTACAGACCCCCTTAGACCCTGAATGTTTCATGCTGTGAACAAACTTTGGAACATCAAGGGTGATGAAGGTTGTGGTCAAGTTTCATTGAAATTCTGTGTGTAGTTTGGAGAAGAGAGCAAGTTCCTATTTTGGGGGGTCAGAAACCCCACCTGTAGACTCCCATAATGAGCACAGATTTTGATGCGGTCGATACATTTTCATAGGTCATGGGTAATGTGGGTTGTGGTCAACTTTCATCGAAATTGGGTCTAGTTTCGGAGAAGACAGCAAATACCTATTTGGGGAGTTCAACCCCCCTCTCCCACCCCCATGTAGACCCCTTGATGAGTGCAGATTTTGATGCGGTCGATACACTTTGGTACATTGCCGGTGATGAAGGCTGTGGTTAAGCTTCATTGAAATTGTGTGTGGTTATGGAGAAGAGAGCAAATACCTATGTTTTTTTTTGGGGGGGGGGGGTTCAAACCACCCCACCTCGAAGACCCCCCTTAATGAGCGCATATTTTGATGCAGTTCATACATATCCTCCACACCTTCGTTTGGCATCAGATATGAAGCTTGTGGCCAAGTTTCATCAAAATCGTTTGTTTGGTTCAAGCAATAATGATTGAAGTGCTGACAGACTGACTCAGTCACTCACCTACGGACACTGCTTGATCGCATTAACTCACCTGACGAAAGTCCAGGTGAGCTAAAAATGACCAAAGGAACAAGAATGGTGACAACTACTGTACATGGATGATCTAAAACTCTTCGCACTAAATGATAAGAAATTGGCAGATCAACTAAAATTAGTAAAGCAGTACTCAGAGGACATTCAAATAGAGTTTGGTCTTCACAAATGTGCCAAATGCACATTTGTATAAGGAAATACAAAAAGAACAGACAACATCTCAATCGAACAAAGTACAACAATACAGGAAGTAGAAAATGAAGCATCCTACAAATACTTCGGAATAGAAGAAGGCCCCCAGGTGCAGCACAAAAATATGCGTAAAATGTTCAGCAAAGAGTACGTACGCAGAATAAGACTAATTCTGAAGTCATCCCTCTCTCCAAGAAACAAAACCTAACCTCTAAACCAACTTTGCATTACCATCATTTCAATATAGCTGTGCAATTATAAACTGGCCACAATTGGAGTTCAACAATGTAGACACCAAAACAAGGAAACTTCTAACTATCACAAGATGTTCCACAAAAACCAATGCATAACCGAGGTTGTACTTTCCGAGGCGAGAAGAAGGAGGTGGTTTGATGAAGCTTAATCGAGTGCACAGAATATCGTGTGTCGGACAAGCAGAGTATGTGAAAAGATCAACAGATTATTGGATGAGGTTTGCACATGAGCAAGAAAACAACAGACTAGAAAAGAGATCCTTAATCCATTTAGCAGCAAACTTCCAAAAACAGGTGCAAACTGGAAGGGCACTTGTTAGAGCGCATACCTCCGCCATGCAATGCCTGATCCACAAGAACATATCGGGCCCAATACATTTTTGAAATATCGTGCTATATATCGTTTTGGCCCTTTCAATGGTGAAGAATCACTTTAGAAACTAAATAATTCTCGTATCTAGATCTGGATTTGGATCTTCATCAAAGTCGAATCAATTTGTCCTTGCCACACACCCAACCTGTCCACCTATTTTCATCCGAATCCGTCCACAACTTTTTGAGATGTGATATATATTCGTTTAGCCCTATCTCTCAATGGTCAAGAATCACTTTTAAAAATTATAGTAGTCAGATCCAGATCTTCACCAAAATGTAATCACTTCTTCCTTGTCACATACCCAACATGTCCACCAAATTTCATCTGGACAACTTTTTGAGATATCCTATACACAGACAGAAAGGGGTTGAAAACATAATGACCTCCACCTTCGGTGGCAGACGTAATGATGGATACTACACAGGAAAATTAAACAGAAGCAAACAGAGCCCCAATGATTGCAAAGAAAAAAAAGGAAAAATTACAAAAAGAGCAATCAGATTTCAGATCCTCGCCAGGACTGCTTTTGTGTGACGTTTGTGTACTGGTGTGTTTCGTAATTAATGAGAGATATTATTAGAACCGTCAGTTTGTTACTGCTGGCAGTGATGACCCGGTACCAAGACGTCCCGCTTTGATTGGACACTTGACCCTGACCCAAGACATTTTATTTTTATTATTATTATTATTATTATTATTATTATTATTATTATTATTATTCATTATTCAATTGAATTTAGAATGGCATTAAAATAAATTCAATTCAAATCAAATGGAAGACCAAATATGTACAGTGCTACATTGGAGTAATCAGAAGGAACCCCAACAAGAAAAAAAAAAAAGTGAAGTCCTCAGGAGGAACCTGGATAGGATTTGCATTTCAGCTGCCACTCCTGTACCCTCAAACCCATCCAGGTACAGCCAAGTGAGCCTTATTAAAAATAAA
Organism: Eptatretus burgeri; assembly: GCF_056783735.1. NCBI lineage: Eukaryota > Metazoa > Chordata > Myxini > Myxiniformes > Myxinidae > Eptatretus > Eptatretus burgeri. The sequence goes on along the minus strand of NC_140977.1, from coordinate 1,183,776 downwards.
AAATTCAAAAAGAACCCATATCAAAAAATTCAATAATTCTGGCTGCCAGACCATGCGTCCGATCAAGTTGAAGTGTAAAACCTGTATTTCCCATCAAGACTAGATCATAATTTTGAAGTTTCATGTCGATTAAGTGGTTCCAGAGAAAGCATTTAATATTTTTCTTCAATCCAATATGGCTGCCAAACCATGCGACTTATGACGTTATATGTGTGAACCTTTTGTTCTTCATGTATAGGTGGTCATACGTGTAAAGCTTTGCCTCAATTTGTTCAGCCACGTCAGAGAAGAAGATTTTTGAAGGTTATTTAAAAAAACAACAACATGGCTCCCGAATCACGTGACCGATGGCATCATCAAATTTTTTTTTATGTGGACCATTTTATCCCTAGATGATCCTCAATTTTTTTCATACTGATCAGATGTGGCATTCTACATGTACAATTATGACATCATAATGAAGACACCTATGATGTCATAAAAAATCACACTCATTCCCCATGAGGAGTACTTGCTATGTGCCAAGTTTCAAATTTTTCCTTGTTGCAGTTTCAGAGATGCAGAGGTCAAAAGTTTTCCCGTTTTTTTTCCAATATTGCTGCCACACCACGTGGCCTATGACATCATAATTATGATTTGAACATTCCACATGAGTAGTCGCACCAATGGTAAAAATGTCAAAGTTCTGTGCAGACAAACAAACAAATGGACCCAAACGCAATACCCTCTCCTTCAACAAGGGGAAAAAATATCAGCAGATATACTTTGACAAATGGGAGAATGACGAAAGAGCAGGAAGATTTTAAAAAGAGCTTGACAGGACAGGGATCGACAAGGAAGGTTCATTGGAATGGTTAAGAAGAGGTCAAATTGGTTGGGGTGAAGAATAAGTCATCATCAATGCCTCAGACCAAGGACATTACATGAATTCCTTTAAGAAAATAGTGGGATTGAGTCAATTGGACAAATGCAGGTTTTGTCGGGTAGAAACAGAAAGTACCATCTACCTTCTTTCGGGGTGTAAAATAACTCATGGCAGAACAGCTGTACACAGAAAGACATGACAGCGTCTGCAGAGTAATCCATTGGCACGTCTGTAAACATTTCAACATCCCGGTCACAGAACAATCATGCAAACACAAACCATATCCGATCCTTGATAAGAAACGAGTAATGCTCATGTGTGACACGATGATCCCATTAAGTGTGGACATGGCAAACAAAGCATTGCATCCAGACTTCGTGCTCAAACAGAAAAAGGAAAAATCTGCATTGTTGATCGAGATCTCAGTTCCTTATAACTTCGGACTAAATGCTACAGAAATTAGGAAAATGACCAAATACCAGGATCTGAAAAATGAGGTCAAGAGGACTTAGAAATTGAAGAAAGCTGAAATTGTACCAGTGATAGTTGGAATGATGAAGAAAACCCTTACTGAGTACTGAAAAATCATTCTGGGGAATGTCACTGCAAATGAGCTGCAAGTGGAGACTGTCAGAGGTTCAGTGAAGATTATGAAAAGAGCCCTTGGAACGAGGCTGTGAGAATGAAACTTCACCGTTTGGTTCGTGAATCATTATTCTTTACTGAAAGAGGAGGTGGAGATTTTGAGTTTTGGGAGAACTTCCTCCCACCTGAAATCTGCAACTGAAGATAACAACCAACGAGACAAACATACGCACAAGAAAGACTGTTTTAGTGATAATTGTGGCAATGAGAGTGATGAAAAATAATTTCAGAGATCTTAAAGGGGAATCCAAACGCAAACGGTCCAGCATCATCCCCCTTTTGGTGAAGCTACCTAAATCCAGGATGAATGCTCACCTCCACTCATTCATTCACATTTTTTCCTGCCTGTGGAACCAACTGTCACATTCCCTCCAGGTCTTAAAAACAGCTGTTCATCACCATCTCAGATAATCCCCATCCAAAACCATGATCTTTTCTACCATGGTTCAAAAGAGGATCGAATGGATGAAGGTGAGCAGTGATCCTGCATTTTGGGAGTTTCACTACAAGGGGGTTGATGCAGAAACCTTAGGGGCGCAGGACACCGAAAGAGCAGAGAGTGTAAGCGTAAATGATGCAGTAGCAGACCACTGTCTGCGATGAGAAAGTGGACTCAGCTTCATCGCCAGAGATTTCAATAATCTTTAAGGCCTTGGTTTCAATGGTGTCAAGCTATGCAAAATGTGAGTCAGGGTTGCCAGCTCAGAGGGGAGAGCCATATTCCTTCAGGCTGTGGATGAAGGCCCTGGAGGTGGATATGAGTTCAGGTGTGCCAAGGAAAGATGTTGTACAATGCAGGATGCTCAGGCAGTGATTTCCTTTGTCTTTTGCATTAACAACCTTGTTCATAAAGTGAAGAGACTCCACTTGGCCATATGGTTGACATTCTTTTCTTGCGGTACAGCGATGGACCATCACTGATGGTAACAACCTATGCACACCATCAGAGCTGAAAATAATCAATTTTTGTTGCAAAGGAGAAACATGTATAATGCCGATCTTTACACCATGAACATTGTCCTGGAACTGGCAAAAACTAGTCCACACTGGGTGAAGAGCAAAAAGAGATTAACTTTGGTGTCAGGCTCAAACTGAACTCTGCAATCCTGTGTGAAGCTCTCTTCAGAGCTCAAAATGGAGGATAGCACTAGTTGAGGATGAACACAAATGGCCAACTAAAGTTTGTACAAAGAGGAGACTTGGCATGGTAAGACTGAGCTCCCCTAAATTAGCACATTTCATCTTCGTCCTCTGTACCTGCTCCATCATTCTGTAACCTGCTTGTTGTGGCGAAGAGCTCGGGAAAGAATGGAGGACCGATTTCGCTCCCCCTTTGGTGGTGTGCTCGTTTCTTGTTTTGTTGATGTAAATCAGAAGATTGAGTAATTCATTACATACTGGATGATTGTCCGGTGTGCACTACACGCTTAGCAATCAACCCGTGGAATTCTGACTTGATAAACATGCGAGTTACACAAGCTTAAGATATGATGTATAATTATAATCGATTATGTACGTCATTTCTTGCCGAGATTATATGATGTACATTATTTAATAAAGTGTCTTGTTTTTTTTCTCCTTGGACACTCCATTTCTCTCCTGCCCATCTATGGTTCTGAGGCTGATCACTGCCCTGGCAAAATTTTCCCATCCTGATTGGAGGGTCATTTTGCTCTCATATTGAGTGGGTCATTTGGGCTGTGACACACCACTGAAATGGTATTTTTTGACTTCCGGAGTAATGTAACACTTGTAATGTAACTGCAGCATTTAGTCCGGGTTGGGTTGACTCAGCCTGTCATCCTTCCGAGGTCGGAGGAGTACCAGCTTGCTGCGATGATCGAGCCATTTGTGTATCCTGCATCGGAGTGTCTACCCATCCAGGATTGTGCCCAATAGTCAAGGAGACTGCTAAGGCAGCACCCACGCTCTGTACAGAGTATGGTCCCAATTGATGGATCAGAATCCTGTGGATCCAGATGACATCCCTGAGGCAGCAGTCACCATGCCTTTGGCCTGTTTGAATTATTTTTGATGCAGTTCATCCGACCCATTGGCACACAAACCTTTCAATGTTTTATCGATCAGGTGCTTCAAGGTTGACACTTTTGCTACGTGTATATAGATGATATTCTGATCGCCAGCACAACTGCAGAAAAACATCAGGAAGACCTACGTCTCCTCTTCACCCGTTTGCAGGACTTTGGCATCGTCATCAATCCCACAAAGTTCATATTCGGTGTTTTGGAGTTGAATTTCCTTGGCCACTGTGTTAACTGCTTCGGCATCCGTCCTCTCGAGGAGAAGGTGCAGATTTGGTGTTTTCCCGTTACCTTCATATCAACGTAAACGATGAGAGTTTCTGGACCTCATCAACTTTTACCATCGATTTATTCCAAATGGAGCCACAACACTGCAGCTGACGAATGAGTTATCACAACTGGAAAGCACCCTGAGGTGTTCCGATGGCCGGCGCCAACTTGGTAAGCCTTTCATGCCATTAAAGATGCACTGGCTAACGCCTCACTCCTGCCTCATCCGAAGTCAGAGGCGCCAACATGCCTGATGGTAGACGAGTCTGTGTTAGTGGTGGGTGTACTTCATCGATGCCATATGGCATCCACCGGCGTTCTTCTCTGAAATTCTGAAACCAACAGCACAAATACAGCGCCTTCGATCGGGAATTACTCACTGTAAACCTCGCCATCAGGCACTTCTGCCACTTCTTGGAGGCAAGAAAATTCTCTGTCCTGACTGACCACAAATATTTTAACTTGTGCTCTATCCACCCATTCAGACTCTCACTCTCCTCGCACATTTTGCGAACTCAGTTACATCTCACAATTCACTACTGACATATCAAAGGAATCACAAACCCTGTGGCCGACGCTCTCTCCCACATCAAGGTTCTTGCGTTGTCTTCAACCAGCACATTGGCCATAAATTTCTTTTTTAATGCACTTGCAGCAGCACAACATGGAGCTCCACGATTTACAGTCCGCAGCTGGTTCGTTTACATTTTGTGAGGTACTTGTCGATGCAATTTCTCCAAAATTAGCATAAAGGCATTGAGGGGGATAAATAAAATAATAAAATCTTGTCAATTAAACTTGATAAAAAAAATAAATGTATTGTTATAAACCTTTAATGGAAAAATGTACTCAAATACGACATGATGATTACAATTCTATGTGCTTGAACATGTATCTGTTTTTAATTTGCTTTTTAAATGACCTTCTATCTCTTTTCTGAATTGAAAGATAACACTGGTCAACAATTTTTTACTTTCTGAATGTTGTCTAGATTTCTACAAGTGAATTAGGGTATTCTGGCACTGCTGAATCAGGAAATGGCATCCGTTTCTCTCCATCAGGTCAGGTTTTTGTGCTAAGTTGATTTGAAAAAATCAGATCTTGTGACAAAATCAATTACATTTTTGTGGCATTATCAGCTGATTTTTGTCAACACATATCATCCTAAACATGTTTTTAAGAAAAAAAAATGTTTTGCCAACAACATTTATTGATTACATGATAGAAACATCGATTACTGTCATCTGAATGGTGGGCATTGATAAAGGTAAGTACAAGTAAATTGCATGTTGCGTCACCACTGTTCAAACTTCAGGGCTTGAACTTCCGTTTCTTCGAACTCCTGGAATGTTCAGCGGCAAGGAGGTCTCTCTTCAGATTCCAACAGTAGTCAGCCATCATGACTGCGTCCCAGCGACCCTGATACCTGGTCTCCATCTCCTTCATGTCCTGATGGAATCTCTCCCCCTGCTCGTCACTCATTGAACCCAGGTTCTCAGGAAACCGGTTCATATGTGAAAATAGGTAGTGCATCTTGATGCTCATGTTGCAGCCCAGGTTTCTGAAAGCAGTCAGCATGTTGTTGACAAGTTTTGCGTAGTTTCTGGCCTTATTGTTGCCAAGAAAGTTCTTCACTACCAAAACAAATGTCTTCCACGCTTCCAGTTCCACTTCGTTCATTGAGTTTTTGAACTCTGGATCTCTGATGAGCTGACGGATCTGAGAACCATCAAAGATGCCAGCTTTCAACTTCTCCATGGTCAATCCTGGAAAAGCCTGGCACAAGTAAGTGAAGCAGTCACCATCTTTGTCCAGAGCCTTGGTGAACTGCTTGATTAAGCCGAGCTTGATGTGCAGCGGTGGGAAGACTATTCTGTCTCTGTCCACCAGAGGGTCGTTGATGACGTTCCTTTCTTTGCATGGCACCAATTCCTCCCGCACAGGCCAGTCCTTCTTCGTGTAATGCTGAGCACGGTCCCTACTATCCCACATGCACAGAAAACATGGGTACTTGGTGAAGCCAGACTGTTGTCCCAACAAAAAGTTCACCATCTTCAGGTCAACACAAATAAACCACTTATGCTGATCATAACCAATTTTCTCCAGCACGTACTTCACCGCTTCATACTTCTCCTTCAGTGTAGTCGAGTGAGCGATGGGTACAGAGGCAAACTGGTTGCCGTTGTGTAGCAGAACACATTTCAGTGATCGCTTGCTGCTGTCAATGAACAGTCTCCAATCTTTGGGTTCGTACTGTGGCACTCCAAGCTTGAGCAGAAGCGCATGTCATAAATTGGCGCATGTAGGTATTGTACATTCTTCAGAGTTCGTTATTTCAAGAAATACAACTTTCTTGTATCACATTATTACAAAATCTGCCCCATTAACTTTAGTTTTGATCCACGAACTTTATGCTTTGCCTCACCAATTTTTGGAAGATTTTGAGGTTTTATGACTTCAAACTGATCCCTTTTCGACATAATCACCCAGAACTATCGTACCTGAATACTTCTTGTCATTAAAATAATTATTTCCAATCAAAACAATTATTTGACATGACATTTTACCCCCACCAACTTCTTCTAAAATGCTCCACACATGTGTACATGTGAACAAAAATGTAAAAAACGACATGTGGCCATATCTCAAAAACTTGACCTGATTGAACAAAACTAATGTGAGTTTTGGATTCAGCGCATCAGATTCATCCTAAATCAGCTTAAAAAATGCAGACAACAAATTTGTTGTTGACCAGTGTAATTATCAATCTGCCATGATCCTTCTTGAGAAAGCCACATTTCCAAATTGGCCTCCAAAGCCAGTCGCCGATTGGGCATCCTCCGTCGTGCAAAGTCCTTCCTTGGCCCACCTGAGCTCCTGACCACATACAAAGCTTTAGTCTGCAGCCTGATGGAGTATTGCTCTCCCCTCTGGGCTGGTGCTCCTGCCTCCCACCTTTCTCGGCTTCACGTTGTGGAAACCAAGGCATTTCGGATAATTGGCATCTCCCGTGATGAGGCTGAGTCTTCGGGCCTCTCACTCTCTCACTGCAGGCAGGTCAGTGGTCTTTCTGTCTTCTACAGTCTCCTCTCTGGTCTCGCCCCCCCTGCTGTGTCTGCGAATTGTCCCCACCATATTTCCGCAGGGCGCTCAAGGTCCCCCAACAACTTCCTTATGGTAAATTTACTAAAATCACGAATCACTGGTCACCTTCACTCTTTCATTCCACTTTTTTCCCACCTTTGGAATAAACTCCCTCACTCTGTTCAATCCCATTCTTCCCTCCAGGCCTTCAAAACAGCTGTTCACCGTTCATCGTCCCCCCCTATCCAAATCCTCGATCTTTTCTACCCCCGTTAATCCACCCCAAACCCACCTCCTTCAAATTCCCTGCTTTCCTTCCTGAAAGTCCCTGTAATATCCATCTTCTATTCCCCATGTTCCCTCTCCCTTCCACAGATCTCCTGATGTCTCTCTTCACCACTGTTTTGTCCTTCCCACTCCCGCCCCTCTTGTCTCATGCCCACCACCTTGCTGCGCGTTGTGTGTTAGCTCTCATCCGAGCCTCGAGAAGGTATACAAAAAATATATATAAAAAAACACCACTTGGACCTTGTTATATCTCAAATGAAATTTCAAATAAATATAATATCACCAATATTACAAATAAATGTGCAGAAAAGAAATGTTTGTCTTATGATTGATGTAAATCATGCCAACACATCAAATCTGTGACGTCAATCTCTGTCATGACATGTGCAGAGGTGAGCTCAGCAAGCCGATCCATGCTAGTTCACATAAAATAACCACAGATTCGTTAATTTTCAACACAAAGAAGAAACTTTGGTGTCAAATTGTTTATCATGGGAGGGACACTCATTTATGACATCACAAATGCCAATTACCTCATTTGCATATTCATTATTTGATGGAATTTACATTTTTCTGTGACAACAGAATTTGGCAAATGAGTTACGTAGAAGTATTTATTGTTTTCTTTACAAGGTTTTAAACTCATCTGGGCCTACAGAACACAAAACATTGAAACTAGTGTATACCAGTAAGTGCAGCATATGGAGATAGACGAATAGAATAACAAAAAACATTAAAATGTTTACGAGGTAATCAGCACTGGAATAAAGCAAAGTACACAGATTAAATATATTGATCATGAAGTTTTGATTCCGTTAATGTCGACATGGACTTTGTCAAAATCAAATAAATTTCATCTGTATGTTATAACTTAGATGAAAAAGTATGATAGAGTCGGTTATTTTATCTTACGAGCGAGCATAGTTTCTAATCCTAGCAGGTATTCCAAGGGATATTGGCATTTCCTTTGTCCTGGAATTCAAGGTAAAGGGTGGTCCCGATGAGTTTAATACTGGTTGATTTCCCTTCTTTTGCAGATTGAAAGTAATACCCTCGAGCTGGAATCGGCATTTTTTCAGGGATGGGAGCGGGTCGGTCAAAATGTTGAACTGGAGATGTGACTGGAATCGACATCGTTTCAGGGACAAGGCATGTCGGTCAGGACATTGAACTGGGGACGTGATTGCAATCGGCGTCACTTCAGGGATGGGGGCAGATCGGTCAGGATGTTGAACTGGGGACGTGACTGAAATCGGCGTTGTGTCAGCGATGGGGATTAGAACGAATGGCTCGACCAAACAGCAATTATGAAACCAACTAACAGGATTAGGTATTGTACTCGACAGCAGGACTTTAGTAGCTGTTACTGGTCTAACTTTAATTAGAGTAAAATGCCTCCATGTTTTGTGGTAAGACAAACAAAAGAAATACCAGAATTATGCCGAGTGCTCAAGGCATTGGAGAAAAGAATGTTAGGTAGGTCAGAGTGTAAAAATTATATAACTGAAAACCGTGCAATGAGACCGCAAGCAGCACTGAATAACACCTATTTTATTTGTGGAAACCGAGTTTATCCATGGCTTCCGATTAATTTGACAGGTTCTTGCTTTTTGGGTTACGTGGTACCTCATGAACGTTTACTTATCCATTCCCCATTTCAAAATTTGAAACAAAGTAAGCGGGGTATTTCTAACACTGACTTGGACTTTATAACCATCTTTGCTCAGTACAGAAGTGCTAAAGGTAGCCAAAGAACTTGTAAAAATGGCAGCAGCTTTGGATCTGCTTGCAAATGAAACTGCAGATAGTTTAGCAGATCGTAATGCTGAAATGATTGCTATGCGAACTGTAGCTATGCAAAATCGAACTGCTTTGAATTTGGTACTTGCTGCACAAGGTGGACCTGTGCAGTTATTGGGTCTGAATGTTGTACTTGTATCCCAGACAAATGAGAACACATTGCAAGTTTGTCAGAAAAAAATTAAAGAGGAAGGAGTTAAGTTTCATAATTATTATACAGATGATGGAATATCTTCTTGGCTAAAAGGGATTTTTGGAGGATGTTGGACAAAATTGTTGCAGTGGATTTTTGTTGGACTGATATTACTTGTTCTCATCATATTTTTAAAATATGCGACAATGACAATACCCTCATTGATTTCCCTTCTGCTTTAAGAGGAAAGCTACATCTGGAATGGTTTCTCAACAAGCGTCTCTTATGAGGATCCTGATATTGATGAGGAGTTTTATGACTAATGCAAAATTGTGATTGAGAATCCATAGGTTGTTGTCATGAGTATATTCTGTCACTATGGACAAATGTTATCCTTGATGCATTTATCAGCCTTGTTCCCCGAATGCTACACGCACAGGTGTGTTGAAAATCCTAGATCGCCCATATCGAGTAGATGGCCGAAGGCCAAAGGGCCTACTTCTACTCTTACTGCGGTGGCCGACAGCAGGCCTAGCCATGCAACCACCGGAAGCCCCCCATCTCTTCTGGAGAGGGATGACTATATGAAGGGCTCGGCTTTGTGATTTATGCTTGGAGATTGATGGCCAGGAAACAGATGCTAATTTAGGGGCTATGAATTTTCAGTTAATTGCAAATTGACTTAATATTGTCATTTAAAGGACAAAAGGGGGGAAGGTAGAAGTTGATTTCCTCTTTAAGCATTTGTAATCGGTGTGAGAATATGAAGACATTGATCCCACCACTCCTAAAATATTAATTGAACTTATGTAAAATGCTGCAGTGGAGAGGATTCCAATGAAAACATTATTATCCATGTCTTCTGTTACATTTGCTTTCTGTAAAACACACATCTGCCTTCAGTTGATATTGATTTGTGATGCTGATTTGTCATTAATTAGTTACATTGAGCAGAACTATGTAATAACCTGGAAATGTTGCATCAGTTCCAGGAAGACTTTATATATATATATATATATATATATATATATATATATATATATATATATATATATATATATGTATATATATATATATATATATATATATATATATATATCAATTAACAAATGATTAAATATAACTTTAGATGTTTCTTATTTAGTTCACAAACTTAATGAATATAATGCATGGCTTTTTGTGGAGGCATTGTAAAAGCTGCCGAGGTCCTATGAGCGGCGCCAGTCAGAATGTCAAAATGCAATGTTGTTCTTTATCAAACATTGAGAACATGCCAAAGTAATGATTCACTCCTTTGATCTGTGTAACTGTCTGTACCTCCAAACTCTGTGGGACCTTTATTATTATTTTTTTTACACACAATGTCAAGGCTCTTATAAGAGCTAGAACAGAACATGTAACAAGGGGAGCAAGAGAAAGAAGCACAAAACAGTGGGAAACAGAGATATTAAGAGATATGTGGAAGGGAGAGGGATAGGGTGGGGTACACGGTACAAACAAGATGGTTACTACAGGGAAGGAGGATGGTTTGGGGTGAATTAACGGGGAGAGGGGGGGGTGGAAAAGATCATGGTTAGTTATCTCGATAAGTATGTGTTTATAGTTAGGGTCCCGTACCTGTGTCTAACGGGAATCACATGTGTGCTACGAATTATTATTGTATAGTCAGGTTTATTAGATCTTTCAACAACAACAACTACTACAACAACAGCGCGCCGTCCTGCACTCGACCCGGTCACCATTACACTTGTGTTTTTGGCTGAGGACGTGGGCGGAGCCTTCGTCGCCTCGGGTCGAAGCTCCGCTCCGAGGAAGAACAGAGAGCGTTTCCTGCAGCCAATGAGTGGAGGGCGAGCACAATACGCGTGCCCCAGCCAATCGGGAGGCCGCCACGAGTCGCCTGAGAACCCACAGTCCAATCAGGAGGCGAGTGGCGGGGAGAAGAAGCTCCTCCCACCAAAAGAGGGAGAGTGTGGTGGTCTGAAGGAACGTTCTGCAGACGGTGTGGTCGTGGCTGGAGCGATCTGAGACAGTGGTGATCGTGGTTGAGCAGCCTCGTTCGTGGGCCGTGGACTTCGGGTCGTGGGTTCGGGTCCCACCATGGTGATTTCGGAGTCGGTGTGGCCGCACGAAGCGGACAGGTACCCCGGCCCGGCTTGACCGAGATAGACCCATGAGGTCCATTTCCTGTGTGTGTGTGTTTGTGTGTGTGGTGCTGTCCTGTAAGTAGAATTGTTTAAGTGCCTTGTACATACCTGCATTGCTTTTATTCGGTTAACTCTGCCCTCTTGCGTGCTCCCCTGCCCATTATAAATAAATATCCCTTTTGTTAAATGTTCCAGCTTGTTTCTGTGTTTCTTTCTTGGTTTAGCACAGTGTGTGTTGAGAAATAGCGAGGAAGTAAATTGTTCATTTGGACCGACAGGCTTTGGTAACCTCCGCTCGGGTTACACACGGGTCGGGCATGATAACGGCTCGTCCCGCTTGAGGGTGTGAATTCCCCGGGAGCTTTGTCCGCGTGGGTAATTAGGTATATTGAAGTTTGGCAATTGACCCTACCCCACGTGGTGGAATTATTGGCGGTTCATGGTCCTGTATGGGACCCGTGCCTTTCGGACTTATTCAAAAGGCACGACCTCAATTCCGGTGTGTTCGGTGGAGCGACTCTACTGCTCCCTCCAGCGGTCGTGCTCGCC
>NC_140977.1:1134453-1166953 GCF_056783735.1 Eptatretus burgeri | reverse complement strand
ATGGCAAGTGATGTCGGTCAAAAATGCTCGTTTAATTACCCACTCTGTTGTTGCCAACTGTGCCTCCCTCCTCCCTTTGTTTTCAAAAAATTCCAGAATTTTAGGAAGGAGACTCAAAAGTCGCTCCAGTACATTGCCACGTGACAACTTTCTAACCTCACTGTGCATCACCAGGTCGCCGTTCTCCATCTCATCCTCATCCAGTAGTGCTCGAAACTCTCTGTAACTCTGTGCTCCTGACACAATGACATGGATCACCTTGACAACCAGCTCCATCACACTTTGCATCTCAGAGATTTTGAGGGTGTTTTCATGTTTCTGTGTTGTCAGGGACCGCACATCAGGGACTGCATTTTAGGCCACCAGGGGAGGCCCGTGGTTCGCAAGCCTTGCAATAAAGAACCGTGGATGAGACGGTCAATGTGAGAGAGACTGTCAAGTTGCCTGCGAAGTGAGAGCAACAGACCTTGTACTTAAACTTTGATGGGAGATTCCAATAATGCTGAGAGCTTTAAAATCCACAGAATCCAGGAGAGACAGATGTGAGGCCGGACCCTCCGCGATGTGAGGCACACCGCGCAGGGACCTCCAGGTATCCTCAGATTTGCGCTTGCGGGCGTGCACTCAATTCCAAACCAACCCTTCTCGTTGTAGGTTTGGGAGAAACCATTGACGAGCGGTGGTGAGGTCTCAGCAGAACCTCAGAATTCTGATGGATCGTTCGGTGAGATCAGGCCCTTTGATCTTGGAATTCTTCGTCATCGTCATCGTGCTGTCACTCTTTGCACCAGGTACATACACCATGTTTAAATCACAGGTATGCACATTGTGCTGAGTTATGCAAAATCTTTGACATGCCAATTTAATGAAAATATTTACATTCCATATGTGGAATGGAAATTAATTAAGAAAATATCCACAGTCTCCACGGGACTACACCGAGTCGAATGAGCGGTCACATGATCCTAATCGTCCTTAAATAAGCAAGTTGGGAATAATTGGGGCTGGTAAAGTAGTCGTAGCGGTCGAGGTAAGAGTCGGAGGAGTGCAGATACATCATGATGGTGATTTTTTTTTTTCCTATCAATTTATTTATTGATTTCAAAAAAACATTTTAATTCCATATTTGCCAATATAAGTAGAGTGAAACAAAAATATATGCAAGTAATACTTCCAGAACTTGGAAAACTAAGAAGGATACAATCAAAATGACACATACAGAAGCAAACCTGGAGGCATACTCAGAAGCCAAGGCTTGTACTGATATACCTACGGACTAACAATATAAATGGCAAACGATAAATTGGACCAAAACTACCGAATGGCAAAGAATGAAGGCAAAATGGTCAAGAATACTGTGAATAACAAGAAGAAGAATAAACAGTTAAAAAGAATGAAATAACAATAAGGCGAAGACTTACAAGAGTGAATAACAAATCAATGTGAAAGAAAATAAACTTTTAATAATTATACGAGATCAAATTTGGTTGAAAAGCCGACTTAAACCGTCCCACAGATGACTGTGCATTTACTGCTGCATCGATACCATTCCAAAGACGTGGCTCTTAGTAACGTACTGTATTCTTAGAGTATGATGTGCGAGTAAAAGGTAGAAACAAGTTATCTTGTGATCTCATGATAGTTTAAATGTAAAGGAATTATTTAATCATTTTTCTTCTCTCTGCATATCAAGGAATACAAATACCTACAACCTGTTATTACCCCTCTCATCCACTCTCAACACCTGAACTCGTTGTAATCGATCACGAGGTTTTTATTAAAACTATCAGAGTACGCGCCCTACGGGTGATCGTGTTCCAAGCATGCAACACGTTCTTCTGACTCTCACCTTTATTTGGGTGGTGTTTCGGCAACTTAGAGCTGCCTCAATTGCTCCTGAAAAAAATAAATAAAAACAATGCCATGAGGTTATGTGCATGAGGAAAAAAACATCCCTCCTGTTTATAATTCAAAACACCTCACTGTACTGGAAAATGTGGGAACAGGAATACTGCACTGCAAATGGTGGAGACTTGTAATACCCTCTCTCACCTGGAGGTGACGCTACACGATACACATTTACATCGAGAATTTGTGTCCTTCCCCTTCCTAAGCGTACACGTGGTTATGTGTTTGTGTGTGCATGTTCGTGTGACTACTTGCATGTGGATGTTTGTTCCACTGCCTGAATGTAGAGGTGTGCACGTATGCAGGTTTTTATTAGTCCCCACCTGCTTTCACTGGAGGGGACTGGAGGTTTGCTCTCCATCTGTCCGTCCCACCTGTGCTTTTTTAGACTTTTCCCCCACACCCTTTCACATATTTAACTGAAACTTGGTTCAAGGCTTTATTATGATGAGTCACAGAACAAGTTCGAGTTACAGGGCGTTTCATCAATTTTTCACAGAGTTATGCCCTTTTTAGACTTAGAAAATAACTCACTTCTATTTATATATATAATTAATAGATATATATCTTAATTATACATATATTAATTATATATATATATATATATATATATATATATATATATATATATATATATATATATTGTTGCGAATTCGCGCCCGCCGGCGTGCGGACGGCCACGTAACTCGGATCGCGGCACGTCGCCCACCGGACGGAGAATTCAGTGGTGACCCTCCGGGAACTATCGCCCGGAGCCAGTCACGGGTGGGCCTTTCAACCTCACCACAATCGTGCCAATCGGCCACCCGCGTGGGATAGGGTTGTTCGCCAAACTCGACCTACCTAAGTATCCACGCGGATGGTAAACCGGGCGATCGTACCTCGCCGCAGGTCGACTCCGGACACGAGCCGCTTGGGCAGCCCGTTCCGGACTATCAGGATAACCGAGCGGTGTTATCGTCGACCTCGACGGTTCAGATTAATTACCGGGCGTATTAAGCCCACTACGAACCCTTTACGTGAAGCAGGATGGAGGGTCAATAAAGAAAAGACGAAGCGAAACGGGAAAACAATTCACACAAAGCACATTTATTACCCGGCACACGGAAAGCCATACAGTCAGAATGCACATATATCAACCCAAACAAAAGCAACAACGACGCAGATCTACTACCGACTACGCGCACACACGGCAACACTTATACAGTTCTACTTTACAGACGGCGCCAACACACATTTACTCAAAAGCAAAGGAAAGAAGCCACCCTCATAGACAATGGAGCAGACAGGCCTGGAGGCCAATATGTGCGCGTGACCTGGAGGAGCGGCGAGACCGGGGGGGTGGGGGGGTCCTACCCGCATCCTCGTGACTCGTTGGCGGACGAGCCGCAGATGTGGCCACGTGGCTGTGCCCTGACTCCGTGCTCCTTCGTGGGTTTCGTTGGCACGACGTTTGGAGTGGGGTGGGAACGGGGCCCCCTTTTTGCACTATCTCAGCGCAGGGGAAAGGGGGAATTGTTGATGTCCTGGGGGAGGAGAATTGCTGGCTGGCTTGGGTCCCGCGACGAGCGATCTCACACCGCGACCTCGTCGCCGACCGCCGTCCTTCTCGCCTCGGACCCGAGCTCCTTTGCCTCTTCCCGCAACTCTCCTCAGCCGACTGCAGAACCCAACTCGATGCCACACCGATGACTTCGCCACCCGACTCCACTCTCTGCCACACCGATGACTCGACTCACTCTGCCCCGATTCGCCTTACGCTTGCCATTTTATAGGCCGGCAGGAGAAAACAATATGCAAATATCCGGATCAGGATGACCTCGGGGGCGGAGCCACGCTCGCCAATTGGACAGAGGAAAAGTGGCCGTGAACCTCCCCTGATTCTAGAATTTGCATATATCGATTTCACGCAGACGCGCCTGGAGGCGGGGCCAAGCCGCTCCGCGCTTGCTAATTGGACGGATCAGAAGTGGGCGTGTCGCGTTCTTGATCCGAATTCTCCCTCGGAAAGGCCGCTATTTGCTCTCGTGGCTCGGTGCGTATCGCTGAACGAGCCCAAGACAGCTCGATGCTCAGTGTTCACAGGTGCTGCGGGAATGGCCGTAGAAGGAGAGAGGTGAGGGTGGTGGAGGGTTTATCGGTGGTGGTTTGATGGTTATGGTGCCGTTTGGGAATGACGGTGATGCGATGTTTGTGGGATTGAGTTGTGAAGGTAAAGGTCATGGCTGTTGGCGTTGTTGTTGTTGTCTGAGGGTTGGAGCGTGGTTGCAGTTGGTGACGATGGCTGGCGTGGTGGTTGTTGTGTGATGGCGGTTGAGACGTGGTTGGTTCAAAATAAAGATAGAACAGAAAAAACGGCTATCTCAAAGCGTCGCAGCCCGAATGAATCGCATAAATTCCCATGAGACAACGGATTTGGGGCTCACGACACATGAACTTAGAGATATCTCACCTACGGGCCCTTCATGGTGTAATGCGAATTTCCACAGCTGTAACAACGTGTTTATATATATATATATATATATATATATATATATATATATATATATATATATATATATATATATATATACACACACAAGCCGGTAGGCGGCGATGGGTCGCCGAGCATGGAAACTATAAGATATAGAGCAAAATGGCTGTCATATAGTGGATAGGGAATCGCCTTAAGATTATGCATATCAAATGTCATCCAGTTCCATCTACTGATAACTACTTGGTATCCATTTGGATGAAAAGTACCGAAAATGCGGTTTGAAATCGGAAATCCCCAAAGTTCGAGGGCATGCTGTGGGTGAACAAAGATCTAAATCGAAAACCCGGCTTGATAATTTGTGCACAATGTATTCCAGATGATTAGTGTGAATTTTCATGACCATCCGACCATAACCCAAGGAGGAGTAGCATTTGGTGCGAAGGCACCTCCATCTCTCGCATATTATCGTTTTTTGCACTAATTGACCTTTGACCCCTGACCTAAGCGAAATCGGTCAATATGTCCTGAGGCAAAGTTGTAGTACTCATTGAGTACCATGAACCTGCAAAGTTTCATTCGTATCGATGCACTCACCTGATCGCTAGGGGGCCTTCAATTTTCACAAGTTTTGCGTATACCCAAATTGTAGGGGGCGCTGCGGTTAAAGTATTCCACATGTCACAAAAACTGGAATATATTTGATAGAGCATCACCTGTAGATCATTCATGCCAAATTCATAACCCGACGTGGGATAATGGCTTTCGGAATTGATTTCGCGTGAACGGTACCGATTTTGAAGGTTTTTCGGTTGTTGCAATGGAACCAAAGCGTCCCGAGCAACCATCACAATTTCCAAAGCACTAGCTCATAAGATATACCTACCACCCGAGTTTGGTCAAAATCCGCCCACGTTTACTACCAATTATGCTTATGACAAACGAACAAACAGACAATTGCTGACAATAAGGGTCACCTATTTCGGCGACCCAATATATGTATAATATACACTATATATATATATATATATATATATATATATATATATATATATATATATATATATATATATATATATATATATATGTATATATGTGTATCTATATATATATATATGTATATATGTGTATCTATATATATATATATATATATATATATATATATATGTGTATATGTATATATATATATATATATATATGTATATATGTATATATGTGTATATATATATATGTATATATGTGTATATATATATATATATATATATATATATATATGTATATATATGTATATATGTGTATATATATATATATATATGTATATATGTGTATATATATATATATATATTGTTGCGAATTTGCGCCCGCCGGCGTGCGAACGGCCACGTAACTCGAATCGCGGCACGTCGCCCACCGGACGGACAATTCTGTCGTGACCCTCTCGGACTAACGCCGGGAGCTAGTCACGGGTGGGCCTTTTGGCCTCACCACGATCGTGCCAATCGGCCCCCCACGTGGGATAGGGTTGTTCGCCAAACTCGACCTACCTAAGTACCCACACGGAGGGTAGACCGGGCGATTGTACCTCGCCGCAGGTCGACTCTGGACACGGGCCACTTAAGCGACCCGTTCCGTACGATCGGGATAAGCGAGCGGTGTTATCGTTGGCCTCGACGGTTCCGATTAATTATGAGGCGTATTAAGCCCACTACCAACCCTTTACGTGAAGCAAGATGGAGATTCAATTAAAGAAAAGACGAAGCGAAACGGGAAAACAGTTCAACATGATGCACATTTATTCCGCGGCACATGGAGAGCATACATATACAATTAAACAGAATGCACATATATCAAATGCTACAAAAGAAACACAACAATGCAGATCCACAACCGACTACGCGAGCACACGGCAACAGTTACACAGTTTTACTTTACAGACGGCGCCAACAACACATTGACTCAAAAGTAAAAGAAAAGGCCACCCTCAAAGGCAAGGGGGCATACGGGGCCTGTGGGCCAATATTTGCGCGGGACCTGAAAGAGCGGTCAGGTCCGCGAGACCGGGTGGATCCTACCCGTGTCTTTGTGATGAGCCGCAAATGTGGCGGCGCGGCGGTGCCCCGACTTCGTCCTCCTTCGCGGGTTTCGTTGGCACTGCTTGGAGTGGGGTGGGAACGGAGCCCCCTTTTCGCAATATCTCAGCGCGGGGGGGGGGGGAAAGGGGGGGGAATTGTTGATGCTCTGGGGAAAGAGGATAGCTGGCTTGCTTGGGTCCCGCGACGAGCGATTCCACCGCGAGCTCGTCGCCGACCGCCGTCTTCCTTGCCTCGGACCCGAGCTACTCGGTCTCTTCCCCCATTCTCCTCAGCCGACTGCAGCAAAACACCTGTACGCCCTCGCCTCCCGACTCCACTCCGAGCTCCAACCCGACTCTGCCCCAAAACTCTCTTCGCCCTTCCAAGGCCGACTCCCCGCTCCAACCGACTCTACCGCGCTCCAAGCTCCAGGCTTCCTCTCTCTGCAGCTCCCCGACAGACTCCGAACCCCGACAGACTGCCCAAATTCGCCCCGCGCTCGGCGCTTTATAGGCCGGCAGGAGACCCATATGCAAATTTCTGGATCAGAACGAGCTCGGGGGTGGAGCCACGCTCGCCCATTGGAAGGAGGAAAAGGGGCGTGAGTCTCCCCTGATCCTAGAATTTGCATATCGCGATTCTACACCGACGTGCCTGGAGGCGGGGCCAAACCGCCCCGTGCTTGCTGATTGGACGGATCAGAAGTGGGCGTGTAGCATTCCTGATCCGAATTCTCCTCGGAAAGGCCGCATTTTGCACTCGCGGTTCGGCGCGCACCTTGTACGAGTCCAGGACAGCCCGACGCTCGGTGTTCACAGGTGGCGCGGGAATGGCGGTAGAAGGAGGAGAGGTGAAGGTGGTGGAGGGTTTATGGTGGTGGTTTATGGCCATGGTGCCGCTTGGAATGGCGGTGATGCGATGTTTGCGGGAGCGAGTTGTGAAGGTAAATGTCGTGGCTGTTGGCGTTGTTGTTGTGAAGCGGCGTTGCGGTTGGTTGTTGTTGTGTGATGGCAGTTGGTTTGTGGTTGGTTCAAAATAAAGATAGAACAGAAAAACGGCTATCTCAAAGGGTCGCAGCCCGAATGAATCACATTTATTCCCTCGAAACAACGTGTTTGGGCTAACTACACATGTACTTACAGAGATATCTCACCTACGGGACCTGAATGGTGGTTTGCAAATTTCCTCAACCGCAACAATATATATATATATATATATATATATATATATATATATATATATATATATATATATATATATATATATATATATATATATATATATATATATATGTATGTATATATTATACACTAGCAAATAACACCCGTCGCTTCGCTGACGGTAATACGGAACGGGGGGAGGGAGAAAAAGAGGGGGGAAGGTTGAGAGAGCAGAGAGAGTGGAGGGGAAAGGAGAGAGGAGGGAGCGAGGAGGGGTGGGGGAAAGGAAGACAGTGTTAGGTGAGAGTCAGGGAAGGCAGATGTGTGGTTGAGCGTTCATTACGATTCATACCGTCTCATCAAAATGATCCTGCAGAGAATAACAGTGAAGATGGAAACAAAATAATATCTGAAATCCATTGTCTACTGGTCATACTATAAACATGGTCTGG
Organism: Eptatretus burgeri; assembly: GCF_056783735.1. NCBI lineage: Eukaryota > Metazoa > Chordata > Myxini > Myxiniformes > Myxinidae > Eptatretus > Eptatretus burgeri. Next base: position 1,158,888 of record NC_140977.1, on the reverse strand, counting down.
AGTCAAACTCTTGTCCGGACACGTCTGTAGACAAACACTGTCCAGACATAACCACCATCCGGATGTGTCCAGAGACAGACAGAGAAGGGATGTAGGAGCAGGGTGCTGCACTGTATTGGGAGGGGGTATAATATATTATTGCGAATCTGGAAACCATGAGCACACAACATTCAGGTCCTATAGATTAGTTATATCGGTAAGTATGTGTTTTATAGATAGCTTCCCTTGTCTAATGGGTAAATAAATGTAAATGTGCTGTGAGTTACTTTGATTGGGTTTTTCTTTTATTTATACACCTTCCCCTCGCTCTGACCGGCGGCATTGTCCTTCGTGCGTTCAACCACGAACGTGGGTGGGAATTCGCTCGAGACTCCGCCCAGAATGAGAGGGGTGGGTCTCCTTGGCCAATCAAGGACTTCACCACCTCAGATTGGGACTCCGCCCAGAATGAGAGGGGTGGGTCTCCTTGGCCAATCAGGGACTTCACCACCTCAGATTGGGACTCTGCCCAGAATGAGAAGGGTGGGCCTCCTTGGCCAATCAAGGACTTTACCACCTCAGATCGGGACTCCGCCCAGAATGAGAGGGGGGGCCTCCTTGGCCAATCAGGGACTTCACCACCTCAGATTGGGACTCTGCCCAGAATGAGAAGGGTGGGCCTCCTTGGCCAATCTAGGACTTTACCACCTCAGATCGGGAATCCGCCCAGAATGAGAGGGGGGGCCTCCTTGGCCAATCAGGGACCTCATGACCTGAGATCGAGAACGGGGAGGGCGGAGGGCTAGGCCTAAATTTATAATGGACACCAACACAGGCGATGGGAATCATGGTTTTTAGAACCGATAGTTTAAAGTGACAGGCGTTTTGGAAAGCCCCGGGATAGTTTAAAAGTTCATAAAAAGTAGGATAGTTAGGAGATGTACCCCTTCACACCATCCATCCCTTCGCTCTCCGTGGGCCGCTGGACCCACCTTGGTGAGATGACTGCTGAAATCTGAGGAGGCCATTCTGAGGCTTTGTTGTGCCTCAAGATAGGATTCTCATCTCTCCCTTTTCCCCTCCAGAAAGGGAACGTAGGGGTTGGGAGTAGGCTAGGTTGACAGGATAGGTTAGCCGGACGAGGACAATAAAGGGGGTTAGGGAGACAAAATTATAAAAAGGGGCTAAGTTTGGTTTTTGTGTTGCAAATTAAGGGAGTGGGTATTGACTGTGACAGGCAAAGGTGATAGGTTGGGGGGGAGACAGTAGGGTAGGTCCGAGCCCACCTTCGGAGCAGCTGGCACCACCGCACTCCCTCCAGACCAACACGGAACGAGACCAGAGGCCGGCCAGCTTCACCTGCCGGCCTGTTGTGCTGGATCGCCTGTTCCCGCATGGCCTTGCCTTGCCATGCATTGTTTGCTTGCCTCTGCCATAGCCCCATGCCTGCCACCCTATTTGCATTGCCCCCTGTGTCAGCAATCATCACCATGTGCGCCAGGATCACCAGTGTTTGCAAAGACTGCCCTGCAGGCAGCCACATCACGGGGACTGCATTGAGTAGCCCGTGCACCGTGCTTGCATCCATCCATCATTATTTTTGTGTTTTTGCATCCAGTTCATTTCAGGGAAGAGCCAGGGACTGCGTTGGGCAGCCGGCTATCTTCCTGTTCTTGCACAGAGGAGCCAGAGTCTGTATTGGGCAGCCTGGCTGCCTCTTCAAATGGCCTGTGGGATGGCATATGGCATGCCGGGCTAGGGTGAGTTGCCTCCAGCAGCTGAAGACTGAAACAAAAAAAAGAAGAGAGAAGGTTCAGCGACAAAAGAGGGACCTTGTGAACAGGCCCTGAAGACGTCTGACCTTCAGCTGCGAAGCACTCTGCCTCACATAACTGTTCACATTGCTATGCCTTTTCTTCCCCACAGATGCTTGGTCCTGGTCCATGGTTAGTGTAAATGGATAAGTTAAGGTTGTAAATAAGTTCTGACCCCACCTGCATGTTTGTCCTAGCGCCGGCAATGTAGTTAAGTCGTCCGAATGAGTCTGTGTGAGTTTGTTAGTTTCGCAGCGGATGAGGTTATTTATTTTTGGGACACGTATTTAAAAAAAAAAGAAGAAATGTCACACTCAGGGATCCGAAGGTAAAACGTACTAGGGGAGAACTTACACATGCTGGTCACATGAAAATTTGACGACTCGGGACGAGTCTGTAAAAAGGGGAGAGGGTAGTGTTGCGAATCTGGAAACCATGAGCACTCAACATTCAGGTCCTATAGATTAGTTATATCGGTATGTGTTTTATAGATAGCTTCCCTTCCCTTGTCTAATGGGTAAATAAATGTAAATGCGCTGTGAGTTACTTTGATAGGGTTTTTCTTCTATTTATACACCTTCCCCTCGCTCTGACCAGCGCCATTGTCCTTCGTGCGTTCAACCACGAACGTGGGTGGGAATTCGCTCAGGACACTGCCCAGAATAAGAGGGGTGGGCCTCCTTGGCCAATCAGGGACTTCACCACCTCAGGTCGGGACTCCGCCCAGAATGAGAGAGGTGGGCTCCTCGGCCAATGAGGGACCTCACGACCTGAGATCGAGAACTGGGAGGGCGGAGACGTTCCCCTGCCCCGAAACGGTGAATAAGTACGCGGGCGCTCATCTTGATGAGGTTCATCACATCTCGTGGGACAACATCACCTTTTCTTTTATTGCAGCATTTTGGCTGGTGGTGGTGGTCGTATGGCAGCTTAGCTGCCGGGGTAGCTATCATTTCTTGAAGCGCGACTGTGTCGCTGATGCAGTGCCCCTCTACCAGTACACACACTGGAACTGGTACTCATTTCGCCGACCTCGGAAGGCTGACAGGCTGAGTCAACCCCCTGTTGTATTAATTCAGCGGCCGACGGGGCTTGAACTCAGGACCTTCGGATCCCAAGCCGCCACCATAACCACTGAGCCAACACCAGGCTAGCATTTTGGCTAAATGTTAATGAATAGCATGCCAATGGAAGCAGTACCTTCACTTTAGATGTCCATATTCTCTGACGATTATCATACATGAAGGCTTTCACCGTCTTTGCTTGTATTGCTGCATCCTGCTACGATACATATTGCAGGCATTTTCGAAAGTACGGCTAAAACTCTGAAAAACTTTTGCGAAACAATCAGTGGAATTAAGACGATCACAGAGATTGCACTAAAATGTTCAAAATGCATTTGTAGGTACTGTAAAAGGCGCGCGACATCTCGAGTCTCGAGTCAATCCACTCTGTGCGAGTTACTGTATGTGATGTCACGCAGAGATTCGCTGAAGTCCATTTTTTTAAAGGGGCGGGGCATAGCAAGTTGTGAATAGCTCCAGAAATGATCGAAATATTGCTCTAATTATCCCATTTTTGATTAAAAAAGAAAACATGGCTGATTTCTTCACTTGGAAGGTCAAGTTAATTTATAAATAACAAGTTTATTTTGCATGTCATGGGACCTTTAAGTGTTTTTGCTTGTATATACGTGCATTATTAGTATTCGGTTTAGTTCTGCCTCTTGCGTGCTTCGCTTCATTTCCCCGTTGTAATAAACCCCATTTGTTCATTGTGTCTGCTCGTTCGTGTCCACTACTTCATTGCTTGAGCATGTTGCGTGTTGGGAATTAGCTGGCCATTGCCGTTGTAACGGGACAATCGGAACGACGGTTCTTGGCGATTAAACCTCTCGGAATCGCAAATGGTACTAGCGTGCTCAGCGACTCGTTTCATACGAGTTCCGTCGAGGGTGAATTTCCCCGGTAGATTCCCCGCGTGGATACTTAGGTATATAGACATTTGGCTATTCAGCCTATTCCACACGGTGACCTGTTGGCGATCTTCGGTCCAGTCAGGACCCGTCGGCTCCAGACTTCTCCGGAGTGACGACCTAAATTCCGGGCGATCGGTCGAGCCGACGCTGTAGCTCCATCTCGCGGTCGTGCTCACGGCCGACGTCTGGCCCCGCAACAATATATGTTTGTGTATATGTATATGTATATGTATATATTGTTGTGGTTACCAGATTCGCAAACCACCATTCAGGTCCCTTAGGTGAGGTATCTCGGTAAGTGCATGTGTAGTTAGGCCCAAACCCGTTGTCTAGTGGGAATACATGTCATTTATGCGAGCTGCGACTCTTCAGGATAGCCGTTTTTCTTTTACTATCTTTATTTTGGACCAATCGCCATCACCACAACCACAACATCAACCACCAACCACAACACCGCTTCACCACAACCGCCACGACCTTTACCGTTACAACTCGCCACCATCGCATCACCGTCATCTCGCGCCACTCATGGGCACCGATGCTGGACTCGTGTAGGGCGCACGTTGAACAGCGTGTACAAAACCACGGATTTTCTGCTTCAAAAACGGATCAAAAACGACACACGCCCACTTTTTGCCGTCCAATCGGTGAGCGAGGGGCGATTTGGCCCCGCCTCCAGAACGATCGAGATATGCAAATTTGTGGATCAAAAAGCCTTCACGCCCACTTTTTCTCGGGCCAATGGGGAGCGAGGTGAAAGGTCAAAGGGAGGGGGTCAAAGGCGAAGTTACGGGGGGATAAAAGGACGGTGTTCGTCAGTCAGAAAGAGTCGGAGTCAGCAAAAGGGGAACGAAGAGTCAGAGAGAGTCAGCAGAACGAGAACGAAGAGTCGGTCGGAGAGTCAAGAAGAGGAGAGTCAAGAAGAGGAGAGTCGGAAGCAGAGGGTCAAGACTTCGCGGGCGGTGGAGCTGCTCGTCGTGTGCGTTGGAGTCGGAACGGAGGGGACGGAGCTGTGGAAAGGCGGCGACACCAGACGAGGGGGTGCTCGCGTCGTGCAGGAAGCTGCACCCGAGGGAGGCCGACAGCGCGACCTGGCCGAGGTGGAGACGCTCGTCGCACATAATAAAGATCCTCTATACCCGAGCATCAGCAACCCCCTCCTGTTTCCCCCCGCGCTGAGATAGTGCGACAAAGGGGGCCCCTTTTCCCACCCCCTGCCAGGCACTGTCCACGAGGCCCGCGGGTTGCGGGGCCATCGCCGCTCCGCGTCTCATCACCAGACGGGTAGGCCCGACCCGGTCTCGGCCTCAGGCCTGCCCCATTCTTGGGGGATTTCTTTTCCTTGGTTTTGGGTATGTGTTGTCGGCGCCGTCTGTGAAGTAGAATTGTATAAGTGTTGCCGTGTGCTCGGTAGTCGGTATTAGCTCTGCACTGTGTTTTCACTTTTATGTTTGCTTTTTGTGTAAATGGAATTGTGTTTTCTTTTTTGTGTGCATTTGGTGGAATTGTGTTTGTGTGCTTTCCGTTCGTCGCGAATAAATGTGCTTTATTGTTGAACTGTTCTCCCGCTTCGCTTCGTCTTTTCCTCCATTGAATCCCCATCTTGCTTCACGTAAAGGGTTGGTAGTGGGCTGAATACGCCCGATAATTAATCGAACCGTCGAGGTCGACGATAACACCGCTCGGTTATTCTGATAGTACGGAACGGGTCGCTTAAGTGGCCCGTGTCCGAAGTCGACCTGCGGCGAGGTGCGATCGCCCGGTCTACCCTCCGCGTGGGTACTTAGGTAGTTCGAATTTGGCGAGCAACCCTATCCCACGCGGGGGCTGATTGGCTCGATCGCGGTGAGACCGAAAGGTCCACCCGTGACTGGTTCCCGGCGTTAGTCCGAGAGGGTCACGACTGGATTGTCCGTCCGGTGGGCGACGTGCCGCGATTCGAGTTACGTGGCCGTTCGCACGCCGGCGGGCGCGAAATCCGCAACACTGGTGTCAGGAGTGGGATACAAATTCATCGCCCTCCTCGCGGCACTGGTGTCGGAGAACAGGAAAACGGGCTGTCCTGTCTCCGGCTAAATTCACGGGAATCGGTCCAGGGGTGAGAGAAGCGACCCCCGATTCCCTCCAAATTACGAGCGAGCAAATTAACCCTTCACGAGAAGCAAGATGGCGTCTCAAGGCGAGCGGGAGCCGGGGGTATTAGAAATGGATATGTGTAATAATGTAGAGTCCATGGTCCAGGATGGAATCCCCGAGCAGGAAATGTTGATTGTGCAGGAACACGGACTCGCCCAACTAAACCCAGAACCTGAAATGGGTGCGGCAGCGGCCGCAGAGTATGACACCTCCCCCCCCCCTCTCCACCAAAACCCTTCCCCAACCCTTGCCGAAACGGCTCAGCTGAGTGCATCCAACATGGCCCAGCTATGCGCCATGCTGGCGGCAATGAACGAAAAGATGAATGCGAAAATGATCGAAAAAATGGATGCAAACACAAATGAAATGAAAAACGAAATGAAAGGCATGAACGAAAAGATGGATACAAATACAAATGAAGTGAAAACGACGATGGATGCGAATACACAGCAAATGAGGGAAGAGATGAAAAAGTTCCGGGGTGAGACGCAGAACATGGGCCGATGCCTGCAGGCGGGCATGAAGGCCGTGACAAAGGAAATAATAGTTGAGACAAGGGAGGTAAAGGGGGAAGAGTTGGCAGAGACACGGGAGATAGAAAAAATAGAGGAAAGACTACACGATGAAGACGGGGTAAGTGACGCGCACACACACACGGAGGTAGTGGAGGATCATGGGGGTGAGCTGGCGGACTGGGTAGAGACCCAGTGCGAGCACCTGGATGGCCTCCTCCAGGAACGAGGGGAGGGAGTATGCCCCCTTGAGGCGAGTCACGACCAGGTGAGTTCGGTCGTGCTTTGCGAGGTTGGGGGGACGGGTGCTGTGGACGGGTGCACGGAGAGCTTGGGGGTATAGAGGCCCCGGAGACCCTTGTGGGGACACGAATCCCCAGTGTGGTTGTCCCTGTGTGTGTGGTGCAAGGTGTGAGTGCGGCACCGTGTGTGGAAGCGACCCCGCGTGTGAGTGGTGTGGTGGCGATGGTGCCAGAGTGCGTGCTTCCCAGCACGCCGTGTGTGGATGAGGCACCGTGTGTGAGTGAGGCACGGTGTGTGGATGAGGAACCGCGGTTGAGTGCCCCCGCGTGTATGAGTGAGGGACGTTGTGTGGAAGAGACCGCGTGTGTGAGTGTCGCCGTGTGTATGAGTGAGGTACCGCGGGTGAGTGCCCCCGCGTGTATGAGTGAGGCACGGTGTGTGGATGAGGCACAGCGGTTGAGTGCCCTCGCGTGTGTGGGTGAGGCACCGCAGGTGAGTGCCCCCGCGCGAGTGAATGGAGCACCACGTGTGAGTAGTATGGTTTGTGTGAGTAGTGAGGCACGCGTGAGTGAACGGCCGTGTGCAAGGTCGCTGTGTGCCAGGGAGACCGTGTGTGTGAGAGAGCGGTATGAGAGGGAGATGTCGGTTGGCATGCGGGAGCACGCAGCCGCGTCTCCCGGTGTGAATGTGATGGAGTGGACTGTGTGCGTCGTAACACGCAGGTATGCGTGTGTGGAATGGAGACGGAGACGGCGACAGAGGAGCGAAAGCCGGGTAGCGGCTGTAGTTGTTTCGAGGACCGTGCCGGGTTCACCCAGCAGTGAGCACGCGGTTCGTGCTGTGCAACGCACGAGACCACCACGTGCTCGCTTGCGAGAGTGAAGTCCCGGTCCGGAAACGCACGCGGTGGATTTGCCGATCCCGCGGACGGACAAAGTTTAGGCAGGATAATGGATTTGGACCGGACGGGTTCTCCACGCGATCGTGTGTGTTAAGCTCCAACGGGCAAAGCACATGTGTTCGCGTGGGGAACCCCTCGAGACTTGGGGCTTGTTTTTTTTCTGCGCACGGTGACGTCATGGCTGCACGTGGGGTTGGAATCCGGCAGGAGGGGTATCTCTGCCGGATGGCACCGTCCAAGGAGGGACGAGGAACACGTGCAGCTGCATGACGTCACGGCCAGGTGCAAAGTGCGCGAGCTCTGAGTTGCCGCGCAGGTGCTGCGCATGAAAAAAAAAAAGCAAGCCTCACTTTCGGGTGTACAGGATTCCTGGGCAAGGGGTGAAAGACCCCCTTACCTGGGCACAGGATGGAAACTAGTTAGGGGGAAGGGTTAGCTTAGTTAGACCGACTTCATGGGGCAGGGGTAAGTCCTCATGGAGTCCGTGGAATGGATTAGGTAGAGGGATTTAGTGAGCTTTAGGTTGGGAAATAAAATGATTGATTTGGAGACATGGACAGACTTATGAATGTGTAGTGGGGACGTAGTTTAGCTACGTAGTGTTAAAAGGAACGTGCTATAGTTTAAGGGACGACGTGGGAGCACGAGTTAGTTAGGGGATGTAGTTAGAAGGATGGCAGAGTTCAGTGGTGTGTGTGTTGAAGAGTTGGTGAGTTGTGAGGTGAGTACTTGTTGAGTGAGTGAGGCCAGCGGGTCTGTGTGAGTGGAGTGAATGGGGAATGCATGGTGCGATGAGTGATTGGGGGGAGGAGTGACTCCCGCCCAAGGGACCCCGGGGTCAGAGTAAAGTGAGTTAGCTGGGTTAGTCAAATTGAAAAATGGAGGTCGTTTTGCTGTTGGTGGGAAAGTAGGCTCGAGACCCATTTGGAGGGGTGCAGGAGCCCTGTTGACGGGCTTGGGAGCGTGGCTGCGAAAGGTGAGTATCGCTGAGTGGGTACCCCGGGCACCAGGCTAGTCGGCCGCGGTAGGCCATGGGCCCATGGGGGGCCGGGATAGAGTAGTGGGCACGGGTGCGCCTGCTTGGTGCAGGGGCCCCCCCGCGCGCCATTAGCCGCGTGGGCAGTGTTGTGGGCACGGGTGACCCTCGGAAAGGGGCCCGGGACGCCGGCCTGCCACGTGTGCGTTTCAGGGGAGGTGCCATGGGGGGCACTCCCCGGTGTTAGGGAGCTGGTAGGCTCGGAGGCAGTGTAGTGCCCGGGGGTGCCATAGCGGGAGATTCGGCAGAGGGTCGTGCCTGCCAAAGGGAGCCACGTGTCCCAGCCAGGAGACCGTGTGAGGGCACGGAGAGAAAATTGGGGGGCGAGGCCCGAAATTGTAAGGACACCAACACAGGCGACGGGAATCTGGGTTGTTAGAACCAATAGTTTAAGCGAGAGGCGCTTGTTGAAAGCCCCGGGGTAGTTTAACAGTTAAATGGATAGGGTAGATTAGGAAGTGTACCCCTCCGCGCCATCCATCCCCTCGCTCTCGTTGTGGGCCGCTGGACCCACTTTGGGTTAGATCGCCGAACTCTGGGGAGGCCATTCTGAGGCTTCGCTGGGCCTCGACACAGGACGTTAGCTCTCCCTTATTCCCCTCCGGGAAGGGAACGTAGGGGTTGGGAGTAGGCTAGGTGACAGGATAGGTTAGCCGAACAAGGACGATAAAGGGGGTTTCGGGGACGATTTATAGTGGGGAAGTAAAAAAAAAAAAAAATTAAAAAAAAAAATAAGTTGGGGCTAAATTGGGGTTTGACAAATTAAGGGAGTGGGTATGTACAGTGACAGGCAAAGGCGATAGGTTGGGAGGGAGACAGGTAGGTAGGTCCGAGCCCGCCTTCCAAGTGGCCAGCACCACCGCACTCCCTCCACCAACCTCCACTGAACGGCAAAGGCTGGCCAGCTTCATCTGTTGGCTGTGTTACTTCAAGGCCTGTGCCGGCCCACTTGATCGGCAGCTGTTGTGTTGCTGCAAGGCCTGTGCCGGCTGGATCATCGGCAGCTGTGTGCTGCAAGGCCTGTGCCGGCCAGTTCATCTGCCGGCTGTGTTTGCCTGCAGCGGCCTTCTTCTGCGGGCTGTGTTTGCCTGCCACCTTTGCCATGCCATGCCCACTGCCCACGTTCACCAGCCCCGTTCAATTTTTGCTTTGCCCCCCCCTGTTCATTTCCATGTGCGCCAGGATCAAGGCAACAGTTTGCAAGCTGCAAGAACTGCCCTGTTGGCAGCTACAACACGGGCCTGCAGTGGCGGCCCGTGCACCGTGTTTGTGTCCATGCATCCATTCGTTGTGTTCATTGCGTGTGCCACTTGAGCTGGCACAGAGACTGCGTTTGTGCAGCCCAAGCACCGTTGTGGTTCACTGCGTTCAGTTCAAAAGGGAAGGCCTTGGACTGCGTGTGAGCAGCCAGCCACGTTCCCTGTCACCTGCATTGTTTGAGCCAGAGACTGCATGTGGGCAGCCTGGCTCCCTGCTAACTGCTTTTCTTTTGCAGAGTTCAATGATCCTGGGCCATGGTTTAGTGTAAAATTTGTAAGTTAAGGTTAAGATGTACTGTAAATATGAGTGCGCCCCCGGCATGTTTGTCTTAGCGCCGGCAATTTTATTTAAGTCGTCCGTATGAGTGAGTTTGTTTAGATAGTTACGCAGCCCTCAGGTTATTTATTTTGGGGACACGAATACCATGAATGTCGCACTCAGGGATCCGTAGGTAAAATGTACTAGGGGAAAACTACACATGATGGCACACGAAAATTTGACGACTCGGGACGAGTCTGTAAAAAGGGAAGGGGGTAGTGTTGTGGTTACCAGATTCGCAAACCACCATTCAGGTCCCTTAGGTGAGGTATCTCGGTAAGTGCATGTGTAGTTAGGCCCAAACCCGTTGTCTAGTGGGAATACATGTCATTTATACGTGCTGCGACTCTTCAGGATAGCCGTTTTTCTTTTACTATCTTTATTTTGGACCAATCGCCATCACCACAACCACAACATCAACCACCAACCACAACACCGCTTCACCACAACCGCCACGACCTTTACCGTTACAACTCGCCACCATCGCATCACCGTCATCTCGCGCCACTCATGGGCACCGATGCTGGACTCGTGTAGGGCGCACATTGAACAGCGTGTACAAAACCACGGATTTTCTGCTTCAAAAACGGATCAAAAACGACACACGCCCACTTTTTGCCGTCCAATCGGTGAGCGAGGGGCGATTTGGCCCCGCCTCCAGAACGATCGAGATATGCAAATTTGTGGATCAAAAAGCCTTCACGCCCACTTTTTCTCGGGCCAATGGGGAGCGAGGTGAAAGGTCAAAGGGAGGGGGTCAAAGGCGAAGTTACGGGGGGATAAAAGGACGGTGTTCGTCAGTCAGAAAGAGTCGGAGTCAGCAAAAGGGGAACGAAGAGTCAGAGAGAGTCAGCAGAACGAGAACGAAGAGTCGGTCGGAGAGTCAAGAAGAGGAGAGTCAAGAAGAGGAGAGTCGGAAGCAGAGGGTCAAGACTTCGCGGGCGGTGGAGCTGCTCGTCGTGTGCGTTGGAGTCGGAACGGAGGGGACGGAGCTGTGGAAAGGCGGCGACACCAGACGAGGGGGTGCTCGCGTCGTGCAGGAAGCTGCACCCGAGGGAGGCCGACAGCGCGACCTGGCCGAGGTGGAGACGCTCGTCGCACATAATAAAGATCCTCTATACCCCGAGCATCAGCAACCCCCTCCTGTTTCCCCCCGCGCTGAGATAGTGCGACAAAGGGGGCCCCTTTTCCCACCCCCTGCCAGGCACTGTCCACGAGGCCCGCGGGTTGCGGGGCCATCGCCGCTCCGCGTCTCATCACCAGACGGGTAGGCCCGACCCGGTCTCGGCCTCAGGCCTGCCCCATTCTTGGGGGATTTCTTTTCCTTGGTTTTGGGTATGTGTTGTCGGCGCCGTCTGTGAAGTAGAATTGTATAAGTGTTGCCGTGTGCTCGGTAGTCGGTATTAGCTCTGCACTGTGTTTTCACTTTTATGTTTGCTTTTTGTGTAAATGGAATTGTGTTTTCTTTTTGTGTGCATTTGGTGGAATTGTGTTTGTGTGCTTTCCGTTCGTCGCGAATAAATGTGCTTTATTGTTGAACTGTTCTCCCGCTTCGCTTCGTCTTTTCCTCCATTGAATCCCCATCTTGCTTCACGTAAAGGGTTGGTAGTGGGCTGAATACGCCCGATAATTAATCGAACCGTCGAGGTCGACGATAACACCGCTCGGTTATTCTGATAGTACGGAACGGGTCGCTTAAGTGGCCCGTGTCCGAAGTCGACCTGCGGCGAGGTGCGATCGCCCGGTCTACCCTCCGCGTGGGTACTTAGGTAGTTCAAATTTGGCGAGCAACCCTATCCCACGCGGGGGCTGATTGGCTCGATCGCGGTGAGACCGAAAGGTCCACCCGTGACTGGTTCCCGGCGTTAGTCCGAGAGGGTCACGACTGGATTGTCCGTCCGGTGGGCGACGTGCCGCGATTCGAGTTACGTGGCCGTTCGCACGCCGGCGGGCGCGAAATCCGCAACAATATATATATATATATATATATATATATATATATATATATATTTATATATTGTGAGAGAGATTGAGGTCAGGGTGTTAGCAGAGAGAATGTTATGCTTTATTAACAACACGCGTGTACACACACACACACACACACACACACACACACACACACACACACACACACACACACACACACACACACACGCAATATTGGTCATCTTTCCGGAATCGTCAGGTTGGAGTCGGTGTGATTACCAACCACAGCACATTCCATCCATCCATTGGGATCATACTCTGTGCAGAGCGTTGGTACTACCAAAGCAGTCTCCAGCACTTCCTGTATAGAACCCAGAAACCTTGAGTAGCTTTCACCGAAAAACAACGTTGCATTTATATAGACGTTTCAAGATGTTCACAAACATCAATCTTTATGAACAATTGCGTGTGACGGGTGGAGAAAAAATTTGGCTCAGGAATTTAGAAAACGCGTTAATACGGCAAACAGTTCAGAAATTGGGTGTTGTATCACAACTGGCTCGGGGTGACTTCGCACGAACCGCTCGCTCGGGGTGACTTCGCACGAACCGCTCGCTCGGGGTGACTTCGCACGAACCGCTCGCTCGGGGTGACTTCGCACGAACCGCTCGCTCGGGGTGACTTCGCACGAACCGCTCGCTCGGGGTGACTTCGCACGAACCGCTCGCTCGGGGTGACTTCGCACGAACCGCTCGCTCGGGGTGACTTCGCACGAACCGCTCGCTCGGGGTGACTTCGCACGAACCGCTCGCTCGGGGTGACTTCGCACGAACCGCTCGCTCGGGGTGACTTCGCACGAACCGCTCGCTCGGGGTGACGGAGCACGAACCGCTCGCTCGGTGTGACGGAGCACGAACCGCTCGCTCGGGGTGACTTCGCACGAACCGCTCGCTCGGGGTGACTTCGCACGAACCGCTCGCTCGGGGTGACTTCGCACGAACCGCTCGCTCGGGGTGACTTCGCACGAACCGCTCGCTCGGGGTGACTTCGCACGAACCGCTCGCTCGGGGTGACTTCGCACTGAACCGCTCGCTCAGGGTGACTTCGCACGAACCGCTCGCTGGGTGACGGAGCACGAACCGCTCGCTGGGTGACGGAGCACGAACCGCTCGCTCAGGGGTGACGGAGCACGAACCGCTCGCTCAGGGGTGAGCACGAACCGCTCGCTCAGGGGTGACTCGCACGAACCGCTCGCTCGGGGTGACCCGCCTGAACCGCTCGCTCGGGGTGACTTCGCACGAACCGCTCGCTCGGGGTGACTTCGCACGAACCGCTCGCTGGTGACTTCGCACGAACCGCTCGCTCAGGGGTGACCCGCCTGAACCGCTCGCTCAGGGTGACTTCGCACTGAACCGCTCGCTCAGGGTGACCCGCCTGAACCGCTCGCTCGGGGTGACCCGCACGAACCGCTCGCTCAGGGTGACTTCGCCTGAACCGCTCGCTCGGGGTGACTTCGCACGTAACCGCCGCTGGTGACGGAGCACGAACCGCTCGCTCGGGGTGACGGAGCACGGACCGCCGCTGGGTGACGGAGCACGGACCGCCGCTCGGGGTGACGGAGCACGGACCGCTCGCTCGGGGTGACGGAGCACGGACCGCTCGCTCGGGGTGACGGAGCACGGACCGCTCGCTCGGGGTGACGGAGCACGGACCGCCGCTCGGGGTGACGGAGCACGGACCGCCGCTCGGGGTGACGGAGCACGGACCGCCGCTCGGGGTGACGGAGCACGGACCGCTCGCTCGGGGTGACGGAGCACGGACCGCTCGCTCGGGGTGACGGAGCACGGACCGCTCGCTCGGGGTGACGGAGCACGGACCGCTCGCTCGGGGTGACGGAGCACGGACCGCTCGCTCGGGGTGACGGAGCACGGACCGCTCGCTCGGGGTGACGGAGCACGGACCGCCGCTCGGGGTGACGGAGCACGGACCGCTCGCTCGGGGTGACGGAGCACGGACCGCTCGCTCGGGGTGACGGAGCACGGACCGCTCGCTCGGGGTGACGGAGCACGGACCGCTCGCTCGGGGTGACGGAGCACGGACCGCTCGCTCGGGGTGACGGAGCACGGACCGCTCGCTCGGGGTGACGGAGCACGAACCGCTCGCTCGGGGTGACGGAGCACGAACCGCTCGCTCGGGGTGACGGAGCACGAACCGCTCGCTCGGGGTGACGGAGCACGAACCGCTCGCTCGGGGTGACGGAGCACGAACCGCTCGCTCGGGGTGACGGAGCACGAACCGCTCGCTCGGGGTGACGGAGCACGAACCGCTCGCTCGGGGTGACGGAGCACGAACCGCTCGCTCGGGGTGACGGAGCACGAACCGCTCGCTCGGGGTGACGGAGCACGAACCGCTCGCTCGGGGTGACGGAGCACGAACCGCTCGCTCGGGGTGACTGAGCACGAACTGCTCGCTCTGAATGATACGGCGCAGCAAAAGCGTCTGGAGTGAGTGAACGGCTCAGAATGAGGTAGCCTGGTACTGCTATCGACAATGTGCGCTCGGCAAGTGGCTTAAGCACTCATGGAAGCACTCCAATTAAATGGTTGATAAGGGATGGTTGGCCAGGTTGTCGCTGCATGCCATAAAGGATCCCTTTAACTTTAAAGCCTGTCTTCACCACGCACACAACAGTTAATGAAATAAAATGACGATGCAGAACAACCCTGGAGACATTGCAAAGTTCAATCACCCGTGAATTCGACATTGCACAAAATTTGTCATTTTCCCTGCTCGTCTGTGCATGCAACACATGGTACATTGGTTCGCGGTCCGTGTGAACGTTATTACGTTTTTTTAATACGTCCATTTTTTACCTGATTTGCTTTGATTCCCTGGAAGAGCACCTCGTGAAACTTCCGAAAATATAGACACAGATCTGGCAGATGCTATGGATAGGCAATCCCACGTGGGACGGTGTGAGGTCTCACAGTGAATGCGTTAAATCCTGTAGCTCAATGAAGCTAGTTAATTTTGTTACTTTCCTAAATTTTTTGTTCACTCTATATAATTCTCCAAACAGTAGAAAAAGATGAGTTTAATGCTTTGGGAATTTCACATTTTCTTGTGTATGTATGGAGGAAGGAACATAGCCTTACTTGCTTAAATTAAATAGATATATCGGCTGAGTGATAAGACTCATTATTTCTTTAAATTATCAGATTTCACAACAGATTTTGACACTTATTTTGTTCGAACGATGTCTGATCCTAAAAACCAAAATACGATTTTGATGATATACTCTAATGTCCGTGAGAGTACATGTTGGAAAATTGTATCATATAATGCATGAAATTGCTCCATGCTCCGAATATGAAAACTTATAGTGCTTACAAAATTGGCACACATAACGAACAGGCATTGCATATGAGTGAGGAAAGTGGAAAATATACTTTATTGTTAGGAAATCGTTGCGGCTTGTTCCAAGTCAAGGCATGGTTGAGCAGGCCAAAAAACATGGTGGCTTCAGACCCCAGCGAGGTAACCCAGGAAACACCTTAAGACCCCAGAAAGTGAGGTGACCTGATGAAGGATATAATTAAATATGGCTGTTAATTATCCCAAACACCAAATTTTCACTCTTGCACCTCCTTGGAGTTTTCTTAGTATGCATGCAAAGTTTCAGGCTGAAAGGTTTCATGGTTTTGGATTCATGGAGGAGACATGCACGCACTGAGATTTATTAGTTTAGCTAGGTCAGTGTTCAGCTGCTCTGACCCCACCCCACTGTTTTACACCAATTGACTGGACAGCTGGCCTGACTCTGCCCCAATGAAATCATGTGCCGCCATTGCACGAAACAGCACAGATTTGAAGGCCTCAGGCCTAGCTGGTAGTCCATGGTCCAGTGTAATTGGAATGATCCCAGGTATATCACCACGATGTATTATGTATGCACATAAGCCGTACGCATGTTTTTCTTCTTCACATATGTACGTGGGGTTATTTTGAACATGAAGGAGGAAAAGTAGAGAAACGAACGAAACACAGTGCGTTGGAGAGGTTCTTCTTCTTCATTTTGGTTTCAGCATCGGCTCGAGCGTGCGTTATACGCAAACAATTTTTTTTTATCTCCTGAACATTCATTGGGACCAGTAGGGGACATGAATTACAAAGCAATTCTCACTCTTGTTGCTTTTATTGCTTTACAGCACCAGAGCTTTGTAGAATGTTTTGAGGGTTTCTTTCCTTTGACCTTTTGTAATTCTCTTCTTTCTTGTGAGATTGTTTTCACTGATTTGAGTTCCCCCTCCCTCTTGGAGTGTAATTCCAAGAACTTTGACCTTACCGCTAAGAGTTTTTACGAACAATGAAAAACCTACATTAGTGATGTGCATTCGGTGCACTTTTGTTTTCTGTTTTTTTATTTTTATTTTTTATTTTTTTTTGAGAGGAACGAGTGATTAAACTGGGTTTTGTTCTCTTTTTCACCCTTTGCAGGCAATTGTACACACAATGGAACACCTTCGTGTGAAATCCATAAGCAGCGTTTGGGTGTGGCCTTGTTGGATACATTACGCAACAATACCCTGGTCTTGGAGGACGTGCATACGTGGGAACGATGCCAGGAGGAGTGCTGCCTACTCCCGGCTTGTAACGTAGCCTGGATGCACGGGGGGCTTTGTTATGCCACGCAATGTCACCGAGTTCCTGAATGTCACTTCATGCTGACAGAACGAACATCTAAGATGGCCATTGTGGGTGATCGGATGCCTTATGATATAGACTGGCCTAATGAGCACACCGTACTCGAAATGGAGGAAATGGCGATAAATATGAGCGTTCCATCGGAAAGTCAGTTTGCAGATTCTCAAACACCAAGCATGACCAATGAAGTCAATGTGCCAGTTAATGGCAGCGATGCGCAGGTAAGCACAAACACCTGCAGCAAAACATGCTTCGGGTTGTGATTGGTTCATGCTTTATTTACTGGGTTTTTTTTGTCTCCCTCCAACAGTGAGGCTCATGGAAGAGCAATGTTGAACTGGTGGTGAGATAGCGGTACAACAAATGGGGCACAACCAGAAACGGAATGAATGAAGAGAAAAACCAATGAAATAGATGGGGCGTCATCGTAAATCGCCACACTTCCCAGCTAAAGCAAAGTTGAAAGATAGTAAAACGTTCCGCCGGGAATGAGCCGATATCAAATTATGAGTTTAAATAAACGTTTCCCCTTTTGAGCCCTGTGACCAAACCGCCTGGGGCATGAACCGGGGGACAAATCAAAAAAATTGCTCTGAAACAGTCCCCCAATGCTAATTTGCAAACACGAAGTTTCATTAAAAAATGATTTAAAATGTGGCCGTAATTGCAGTTTTTTTTGGTATTCGTCTTTTTTCCGCTATCCCACCTTCTTGGGTGCAAGAGAAGAAAAGGTCAAACACCAAAGGGGGCGATGCCAAAAATGATTCTGCTCTCGCATCTTCGTGTCATGTGGTGATCATTACGACCAAGTTTGGTGAATTTCTGGGAGGAGATAGACGGACAGATAGACAGACAGACAGACAGAGCTGATCACAATATCACCCCCCCCCCCCCCATTTTTTTTCAAAAAGTGGTAAGAGTGCGGGCTGAAAGAAGCAAGTTGGGTCAGGATAGGTTAATGAGGGTAATAAAGATCACGAGTCAGGATGGGGAGTGACACGAAGTGGTGGTGCACAGCTTGCTGGAAGCCATGGATGGAAGAGTAGGAAAGAACGACCTTTGGAACGTGGTTCCATTGACTGGATAAGCAAGGCGTAAAATAATTGAGGTGTGGATTTTGGAGTTTTAACCGAGAGGAGGTAACAGAAAGAATGTGTGCATCCTGGAGTTGTTGGGGAGGGTCGAAGGACTGGGAGAGCAGAGGGAGAAGTGTTGGAGAATAGACAGGAAAAAACAGAGGAACCATCTGCCTACAATGTGAGAGCAACAAGTCTTGTGCTTTCGGCCTCGTTGGGAGATTCCAAGAATTTTGAGAGCTTTCGGTTCAACAGAATCCAAAAAAGACAGATGTGACGCCAGAGCGCCAGCCCATGGCCGAGAGCAGCACTCCACTGAGCTTTGGACAAAAGCCTTATAAACTGTGAGAAGCTTTGATTTTCCAAGGAAAGACGTTGCTCAAAGTAGGATGCACAATCTAAGGGCAGCAGCGAGCTTTAGAGACCAGCTTTGCTACGTGGTTGGTCCAAGAGAGGCAATGGCTGATGGTGAAAACTGAGCAGTTCAAGAGGTTAAATGAGTTATGGAGAGTGAAGGAAGGTTAAATGAGTTAGGGATGTTGAAGGAAGGTTAAATGAGTTATGGAGAGTGAAGGAAGGTAAAATGAGTTTGGGATGTTGAAGGAAGGTTAAATGAGTTAGGGATGTTGAAGGAAGGTTAAATGAGTTATGGAGAGTGAAGGAAGGTAAAATGAGTTTGGGATGTTGAAGGAAGGTTAAATGAGTTTGGGATGTTGAAGGAAGGTTAAATGAGTTTGGGATGTTGAAGGAAGGTTAAATGAGTTATGGAGAGTGAAGGAGGTTAAATGAGTTATGGAGAGTGAAGGAAGGTTAAATGAGTTATGGAGAGTGAAGGAAGGTTCAATGAGTTATGGAGAGTGAAGGAAGGTTCAATGAGTTTGGGGATGTTGAAGGAAGGTTAAAGGAGTTTGGGTTAGTGAAGGAAGGTGAGAGGAGTTAAGATGGAAGTAAGGTAGGGGTCTTTTACTCAGAGAGTAGTTAATGCATCGAATGAATTCCTAGGAAAGGTAGGAGGAGAAACAGTGGATAAATTTAAATTGGAATTTGGTCGGTATCGTGAAGCATTAGAGAGACATGGGTGTTGGGATATTGACAGGACTTGGAGGTAGTTTGAGTGAGGATGGGTCATTCTGTACGCTTGTGGTGATTGAGATGTCTGTGAGAGGGTCTCGTCAAGGGAAAGTGTGTGGTCAGTGTCGTACGTTCTACAATCTAAAACCACCTTTTCCCACCTTCCCCTCGCCCCTCCCCCGTAAAAAAAACATCATTTCATTTTTATCGTCCTGGTGATATCCCTGATCCTGCCACACTTTTCTCATCTCCCATTCCTTCCCCATTTCCCCAATGAAATGAAGTCGTTAGCTTGACAGATTAATTTCATCTTGTGTTGGTGTGGCGCAGGCATGATGAGCCAAATGGCCTCCTCCTGCATCACATTTCCTTGTTATAGTTTTGTGGCAGCCCCCCCATTCCCCCCCCCCCCCAAGTCCAGCGTAATCTAAGCCTGACGTGTCCCAAACCTGGCGGCCGGCACCCCCCCCACCCCGAGCCCGGAAACCCCAAAGCCCGGTGGCCAGCACCTCCCACCCGAGCCTGGCACCCCAGGCAGTAGCCGAGGTCACCTCCCCAAAATCCGCCCCTGGCTCCTGGGATAGTAACAATAACTCGAGCAGCAACAATAGTGTTTGATTGCTTTCAGTTTCAAGGTGACAACTCCTCTTACAATGGGTTTCATACAATTAATAGTGCGCATCACCATGTGACGAGCATTGTGTATATTATCCATGTATTGTGTAGCATATCGAACACCATGGGGGGTTGGTGGAGGCTTGGTGAAGGTAATATTGCCTTTTTTTTCTCTTTGACTTCACTTGTTCATTGATTTATCCTGTTCTGGCCTTATGGACCAGTTACTTCGAGTAATAACCTCAGTAAGGGAAGCTTGAATGGCACTTGTGCATGCACATCATTTGTGGGAGCGTTACTTCCTTTATACAGTCTTCAATAACTGGTGAACAAAAGATCGTCATACTCAATTCCTCAAATTTTCAGCAGGTTATGGATCGCACGTCGGTTGACATGACTGGTGATAATGACAACCACAGTGTGATTCATGACGCAAAGGTGTCCAACACCTCGTCGGAAGCACGAGGGAGCCTCGGCATATCATCCCCCACTGTCCTGAGCAGCACACTCCTAGGTATTTCCGAGACACTGCACGGCACCCTGGCCCCGAAAGAGCACAACATACTCATGGTATCTGGCATTGTGGGGGGGTCGGGGGGGCTTACCTCACCTTGCCTCACGATGGGTCTCACTTCACAGGGTCTGTCTTGTTGAGACCAGTGAATGGTGAACAAAGCATATTTTCTCCTGAAGTGTTACAGTTTGTCGATACCAAAAAGGGCAGAGCTATTTCATCCTCCTCCCCAAAGAAAATTGTTGTGTTTTCCATCAATTCCTTTTCCTTTTTCCTTGTTGTGTGAATGTGGCCTTGAATGAAATGCCTTCCAAATGATGCCTCGATGGTTTCACCTTGTCGTTGAAGTCCCCACGGTGCATGCGCAAGAGCTGGTGGTCTCGGCGGGGAAGAACGTCATTCTCACTCTCCCAAAGAACGAGGTGGAACTCAACGCATTCACCATTCCAGAGCCAGACAAAGGTAAGAAGTCCTTGTGGATGGTTTTAAACGTACAGGTACCTTATCTCGATCAGCGAGCCATACTCTGCCTCCACGAACAGGTGTACACGAAGAGACATTTTGGGACGAAGAGGGAAATCTGTTGAGTGTTTGGAATCATCCAAACTGTACATTTGGTTCCGATTGCTCGAGTACACAGGCAACGATGATGAATACGATTTTGTGAAAAATCTTCCGGGCATCCTGATTGAATCATCGAATGAGTTAAATGGATGAAGATTTTTCTCCCCAGAAAGGGAATGAGTGGTGCTGTTCAGTGCAGGAAGGGGAAGAGGGAGGGAGGGGTGGGGCGGGGTGAAGTGTGATGGGATTAGACCCCCGTTAGACCCCCGTTAGACCCCCGTTAGACCACCGTTCTTTTAGTTTGGATGAATACTTTGCTGGTAATTTGAGAGTAAGGACCATGTGAATCACTTGAACTGTTGTAGATCTTTCTTTGTTAAGGGAATGATCCTGAACTCATTCCCTCCAATGTAAATGGAAGTCTTGGCGAAGGTTTCACTGATTTCATTCTGATTTTGATGCTGAATTTTCATCAAACGGTAACTTTGGTTGTTTAAGTTAAAACTCGGAGTGTGAAGGTGCAGTGATGAGGAATTGGACTTGGATGGGTTTAAACGTGTGTGTTTGTATGTGGGTACGGGGTAGGGTGTGGGGTGTTTAAATGTGTGTGTTTGTATGTGGGTACGGGGTAGGGTGTGGGGTGTTTAAATGTGTGTATGTGGGTACGGAGTGGGGTGTTTAAATGTAGGTATGGGGTAGGGTGTGGGGTGTTTAAACGTGTGTGTTTGTATGTGGGTACGGAGTGGGGTGTGGGGTGTTTAAACGTGTGTGTTTGTATGTGGGTATGGAGTGGGGTGTGGGGTGTTTAAATGTGTGTTTGTATGTGGGTACGGAGTGGGGTGTGGGGTGTTTAAACGTGTGTGTTTGTATGTGGGTATGGAGTGGGGTGTGGGGTGTTTAAATGTGTGTTTGTATGTGGGTACGGAGTGGGGTGTGGGGTGTTTAAATGTGTGTGTTTGTATGTGGGTATGGAGTGGGGTGTGGGGTGTTTAAATGTGTGTTTGTATGTGGGTACGGAGTGGGGTGTGGGGTGTTTAAACGTGTGTGTTTGTATGTGGGTACGGAGTGGGGTGTGGGGTGTTTAAACGTGTGTGTTTGTATGTGGGTACGGAGTGGGGTGTGGGGTGTTTAAATGTGTGTTTGTATGTGGGTAAGGGGTAGGGTGTGGGGAGTTTAAATGTGTGTGTTTGTATGTGGGTACGGAGAGGGGTGTGGGCTGTTTAAACGTGTGTGTTTGTATGTGGGTACGGAGTGGGGTGTGGGGTGTTTAAACGTGTGTGTTTGTATGTGGGTATGGAGTGGGGTGTGGGGTGTTTAAATGTGTGTGTTTGTATGTGGGTACGGGGTAGGGTGTGGGGTGTTTAAACGTGTGTGTTTGTATGTGGATACGGAGTGGGGTGTGGGGTGTTTAAATGTGTGTGTTTGTATGTGGGTACGGGGTAGGGTGTGGGGTGTTTAAATGTGTGTGTTTGTATGTGGGTATGGAGTGGGGTGTGGGGTGTTTAAATGTGTGTGTTTGTATGTGGGTATGGAGTGACGTGTGGGGTGTTTAAATGTGTGTATGTGGGTACGGAGTGGGGTGTTTAAATGTAGGTATGGGGTAGGGTGTGGGGTGTTTAAATGTGTGTATGTGGGTATGGAGTGGGGTGTGGGGTGTTTAAATGTGTGTGTTTGTATGTGGGTACGGGGGAGGGTGTGGGGTGTTTAAATGTGTGTATGTGGGTACGGAGTGGGGTGTTTAAATGTGGGTATGGGGTAGGGTTTGGGGTGTTTAAATGTGTGTTTGTATGTGGGTACGGGGTAGGGTGTGGGGTGTTTAAATGTGTGTGTTTGTATGTGGGTACGGGGTAGGGTGTGGGGTGTTTAAATGTGTGTATGTGGGTACGGAGTGGGGTGTTTAAATGTGGGTACGGGGTAGGGTGTGGGGTGTTTAAATGTGTGTGTTTGTATGTGGGTACGGGGTAGGGTGTGGGGTGTTTAAATGTGTGTGCTTGTATGTGGGTACGGGGTAGGGTGTGGGGTGTTTAAATGTGTGTGTTTGTGGGTACGGAGTGGGGTGTGGGGTGTTTAAATGTGTGTATGTGGGTACGGAGTGGGGTGTTTAAATGTAGGTATGGGGTAGGGTGTGGGGTGTTTAAATGTGTGTATGTGGGTATGGAGTGGGGTGTGGGGTGTTTAAATGTGTGTGTTTGTATGTGGGTACAGGGTAGGGTGTGGGGTGTTTAAATGTGTGTATGTGGGTACGGAGTGGGGTGTTTAAATGTGGGTACGGGGTAGGGTGTGGGGTGTTTAAATGTGTGTGTTTGTATGTGGGTACAGGGTAGGGTGTGGGGAGCTTAAATGTGTGTATGTGGGTATGGAGTGGGGTGTGGGGTGTTTAAATGTGTGTGTTTGTATGTGGGTACGGAGTGGGGTGTGGGGTGTTTAAACGTGTGTGTTTGTATGTGGGTACGGAGTGGGGTGTGGGGTGTTTAAACGTGTGTGTTTGTATGTGGGTATGGAGTGGGGTGTGGGGTGTTTAAATGTGTGTGTTTGTATGTGGGTACGGGGTAGGGTGTGGGGTGTTTAAATGTGTGTGTTTGTATGTGGGTACGGGGTAGGGTGTGGGGTGTTTAAATGTGTGTGTTTGTATGTGGGTACGGGGTAGGGTGTGGGGTGTTTAAATGTGTGTGTTTGTATGTGGGTACGGAGTGGGGTGTGGGGTGTTTAAATGTGTGTGTTTGTATGTGGGTACGGAGTGGGGTGTGGGGTGTTTAAATGTGTGTTTGTATGTGGGTATGGAGTGGGGTGTGGGGTGTTTAAACGTGTGTGTGTTTGTATGTGGGTACGGAGTGGGGTGTGGGGTGTTTAAATGTGTGTATGTGGGTATGGAGTGGGGTGTGGGGTGTTTAAATGTGTGTGTTTGTATGTGGGTACGGGGTAGGGTGTGGGGTGTTTAAATGTGTGTATGTGGGTACGGAGTGGGGTGTTTAAATGTGGGTATGGGGTAGGGTGTGGGGTGTTTAAATGTGTGTTTGTATGTGGGTACGGGGTAGGGTGTGGGGTGTTTAAATGTGTGTGTTTGTATGTGGGTACGGGGTAGGGTGTGGGGTGTTTAAATGTGTGTATGTGGGTACGGAGTGGGGTGTTTAAATGTAGGTATGGGGTAGGGTGTGGGGTGTTTAATCGTGTGTGTTTGTATGTGGGTACGGAGTGGGGTGTGGGGTGGTTAAATGTGTGGGGTTGTATGTGGGTATGGAGTGGGGTGTGGGGTGTTTAAACGTGTGTGTTTGTATGTGGGTACGGAGTGGGGTGTGGGGTGTTTAAACGTGTGTGTTTGTATGTGGGTATGGAGTGGGGTGTGGGGTGTTTAAATGTGTGTTTGTATGTGGGTACGGAGTGGGGTGTGGGGTGTTTAAACGTGTGTGTTTGTATGTGGGTATGGAGTGGGGTGTGGGGTGTTTAAATGTGTGTGTTTGTATGTGGGTACAGGGTAGGGTGTGGGGTGTTTAAATGTGTGTATGTGGGTACGGAGTGGGGTGTTTAAATGTAGGTATGGGGTAGGGTGTGGGGTGTTTAAATGTGTGTATGTGGGTATGGAGTGGGGTGTGGGGTGTTTAAATGTGTGTGTTTGTATGTGGGTACAGGGTAGGGTGTGGGGTGTTTAAATGTGTGCATGTGGGTACGGAGTGGGGTGTTTAAATGTAGGTATGGGGTAGGGTGTGGGGTGTTTAAACGTGTGTTTGTATGTGGGTACGGAGTGGGGTGTGGGGTGTTTAAACGTGTGTGTTTGTATGTGGGTACGGGGT